>NC_056523.1:313726712-313894412 GCF_019175285.1 Sceloporus undulatus | reverse complement strand
TCCAGAAGTTGCACCAAAGCCATGCTCCAGCCCTAAGGACTGGAGCGTGGTTTTGGTGTGGCTTCTGGACTCCTAGGACGCATGCATCATTGAAACACCATACCTCCACTGTGACTCGAAGCAGCTTTATTTTGGCTGTCTATAACAGGCCAATGTTTTTAACTGCTATGTTTTATTATTGTAAGGCACCTAGCTGCTATTTTTAAATAGAGAAAAGGCACCCAAGAAATGAAAAATAAGAGAGATTTCAAAACCTTGCTTGCTGTTGCAGAATTGTAGCTGGTCCCAATGACCTTGCCTTGTTTCAAAGAACTGTGCAAACTTTATTAAGTTCTTAGTTTTTTAAAAATACACGTACAAATTTATCACTCATCTCTAATTTTAGGCCAGTGACATGTAAGTGGGGGGAATTTGCTCCTTTGGGTCCCTCCTCACGCCTAAAATTACTCTGACCTTCTGCAAAATTCAGGGATCTCCCAAACTGGGAGGGTTTTTAATTTTTGTGTCTCAGTGAACCTATTTCAGCTGCTAATCCATTTGGCGCTCAGGGACTGAGCAAAGACATGTGAATATGAGCCTAACATAATAAATAAAACCAATCTCCTAGCCTAGCTATCTAGCTGAAAGTCAAAATTGACAAAACCGTGGGATTAGAAACTCTGAGTTTGGGGGGGAAAATATTTTTTTGACAACAACTCCTAGAATCCCCTGGCTGGTAGGCGTGGGGATTCTTGGAATTGTGATCCCCCAAAAATATTAATTTTCCCATGCTCTGCACATTCGCATTTTCTAAACTACTTAGGAGGATCACGCCGAGAGGTATTCCTTCCACCACTTCCAAGACAGTTTTGCACATTGGATAAAACCATGCCAGAAAGTCTGTATGAGATACTCTTCCTTCTCTACAAACTCTTGTCCACAATGGACACGTTGTGTAACAAGATCCTGGCTGCCTCCCCAGCCCTGACTGGGAGGTCTAATTGCAGGGACTGTCCTTAGCTCTCAGGATGGGTGTGGATACATATAGAGAGAGAGATCCACAATGGAGTGGTGGTTTGAGTGTTGCCCCTCAGGAGAACAGGATCTGAATCCTCACTTAACCATGAAATCTACTGGGTGACACTGGGCAGGTCACACTCTCTCAGCCTCAGAGGAAGGCAACAGAAAACATTCTCTGAAGAACTCTGCCAAGAAAACCCTGTGACCTTAGGGTCAGCATATGTCAGAAACTAACTGAAGGGAAACAAAACACACACATGTTGCTGGTACTACTGAATTAGGTGTGGTACAGAGCGCCAAAAAGAGGTGCTTCCCCGGTGCCTTTCTTTGCTCCACAGGAGTGCTGCAGCAAACAAATTGTGCGGTGCTGCTGGAAGCGGCTCCTTTTCCTGGTGCTGCTTCAATGCAGCAAAGCACCAGAGACGGCGCGGTGATGTTGCAGCTGTGCCGCCCTGTTTGGACATGGAGCAGCTGCAATGTCATCGTTACACGCCCCATCTGGTTGGCGCTGTGCAGCTGTGGCGCACCCATGGTGTGCTAGGGTTGCAGGGCGTGTGCACGCCCCGCCCTTGTGCAACCCTAGCACGTCATGGGTCCGCCGCAACGGGCTCGTCTGTACCGGGCCTTAGATAGATAGATAGGCAGGCAGATAGATTTCAACATCTTTGTATTGATCAAGGAAATGAGGCAAGTCTTCCTGGTACTACTGAACTTAAAGACACACACACACATATGTTTTGTTGCTGTTGCTGTGTGCCTCCAAGTCATTTTTGACTTATAGGGTTATGGTAATCATAGGGTTTCCTTAGCAAGTTGTTTCAGAGGGGGTTTACCACTGCCATCCTCTGAGGCTGAGAGAGTGTGATTTGCCAAAGGTAAAACAGTGGTGGTTATTCGAAATAAAATTATTACATAGTGCAAAGTATACAATTTCATAATGTACTTTTCTCCCCTCTCCCCGTCCCACAGTGGGCTTTTATGCTTGAGAGGGTATTTCGAACTTGGTCTCCAGAGTAGCTCAATGCTGAAACCACTATACCACACAGTATGTGTGTATGTACACACACATATAACACACACACACACACACACATATATATATATATATATATATCATATATGAGTGTATATATGTGTGTATACACACTTTATATATATTATAAGATGTAATTATAGGTATATTATATTAATATATATATGTTTATATATATTCACTAACATGTATATATTACTATATATATGTATATAAAGTGTAGATAGATATACATACACAGAATATATATATATATATTATAATAAGATATAGATATAATATATATTAAAATAGAGTAGGTATTATTAAAATGTATATATTACTGTATGTATTATGTATATAATTATAATTGTATATAATATATATGTCTATATATATATATATATATATTAGTATAGATATATATACACACTGAATATATATATTATAAGATATAATTATAGATATAATATATTAAAAGATTATATATTTATTAAAAGATGTAAGCCGCTTTGACGGCCCTTGTTTCAGAAAAGTGGGGTATAAATAAAATAAAAGTATTATTTATCCTTTATTTATTATATACAATTTATATATTATTGTATATATTATAGACATACAGTAATTATATATATATATAGTGTTTATGTATATACACACACACACACTATGTGTGTGTGTGTGTGTGTGTGTGTGTGTGTGTGTGTTATACATTCATCTAAATGCTACCTGGATGCAATCGTGCCACCAGCCCTGGTCTCCTTTTCCATCCAACCCAGGAAGCCCTTTCCCCAGCTTTCAAATGCGAGATGGTCTCCGACTGTTTGTTTGTTTGTTTGTTTGTTTACAAAGTGGTGCCAAGCAGCTGGAGTCAGTGGGGGCTTGGCTTTTTGGGGAGGGGGTTGTTCCTTTTTGCCAGTTGCCAGGCACTTTTGGCAGGAGGAGGAGGAGGGAGCAGCCCTTCTTACGTAAGGGAAAGCCTTGGCCAAAGGGGCTTTGCATAACAGCCAGAGAGCCCTGCTGCCGGCCTCGTCCTTCTCCCCCTCCGCCGGAAAGACACACAAAAGTGTAGCCAAAGAAGAGCAAGGCAGCAGCGGCCTGAGGGCAGCCTGGCCACTGTATCCAGGGCTGCCTCCCTCTTCCTCTTGGCCCTGGCTGCTGCCACCATGTTGCGCCCGAGGAGTAAGAGTTGCAGCGCTGCACAGAGCAGTCTCTCTCCCCCAGTTTCCCCCTTGACTGACCTGGGCGCCAGGCTCCCTTGGCAGCTTGGAAGGCAGCGGCAGCAGAGGCAGCAGCAGCCATGTTGGAGCCCAGCAAAGGCATTCCCTTACTCTGCAGCAGCAGCAGCAGCAGCAGCAGTGCTTCTCCTCTCGGAGCGAGGCAGCCCTTTCCCAGGCCCACCCCCTTGGCTTGGGGGGGACTAGCCCTCTCCTCCAAAGCAACGACGAGGCAAGAGGGAGGAGGAGGAGAAGGAGGGAAGGAGCGTCACGTGGGAATGCAGTGACACGCGTCTCGGAGGGAAGAGGAGGAGGAGGAGGCTCTCTCTGGCCACTAGACCCTTTGGGGAAGCATGCAAAGCAACGCACACCCCACTAGCCAGGGATGCGGTTCTCACAAAGCAAGGAGAGAGACCACATTTATCATATGATCTTAGGGCTTGTGTTTAGATTTGCACCTTTTAACTTTCAAGATGAGGAAAACGGAGAAGGCAACTGCTAAAGGCTAGATTGAGCTAATGGGAGATTGCATTTATTATATTATACTACAGTATATAATACATATATATATATATATATATATTGTAGTATGTATATACAAAAAATATATGTGTCTGTGTGTGTGTGTGTAATATTGGTGTTACATTTTAAATCCAACTGTTTTAAATTTTATTATAAAGCTTTGAAAAACCTCAACCAACATCTTGTTTGGTGGCCAAGAAAGGGATCACTGGTGGGTTTGGATTTAAAAAGATTTTACAATACAATTTAAGAGTTGAATTTAAAACTGATGTGTATAATTATTATTAGAAATTTATAATAAACACTACACAAAGACACACACACATATATATAATTTATATAATTGAATATATATTAGTTTATAGTATAAGTATTATATTCATATAATTGTAAAACTAATACAATTACGGTCGGCCCTTCTTATACACAGATTTTTTATACACGGATTCAAGCATCCACAGTTTGAAAATGTTCAAAAAAAGTATACATATCAAATATCAAACCTTGATTTTCCATGTTTTTATAAGAGACATTGTTTTTCTATGTCATTATATTCAATGGGACTTGAGCATCCATGGATTTTGTAATCCACGGGGGATCTTGGAACCAAACCGGCGTATAACAAGGGTCCACTGTAATTATTAATTGGTATTTATAAATGTAAAACCATAAAAATGTTAAAAACCTATACATAAACTACCAAACAGCACACTACATATAAAGGCTTAACCCAAGTCACTTTCTAAATGCCTGATGGCATAATGTTTTGATTTACATGTGGAAGGAAAGCAAGAAGAGAGCCATCCTTGCCTCTCTAGGAGGATTCCAAAGTCTATTCATTGGTATTGATACAATATTTATATTATAATTAATATTAGAAATTATACATAATATATTATTATAATATCTGTAGTAAAGTGTTTTATAATATAATAAAATAAAATATATTTATTATTAAGATTATATTACTATTGTTTAATAATAATAATAATAATAATAATAATAATAATTTCTATTGTAGCATTATGGAAACATCATTTTGCAAGTGCCTGTGCCCAGTTTCTGTTATATAAGTACTCCTGGCAAAGTGTGTTGCAAATAAGTGTGTATCATATAAAAGTATGTATTATAAAATATATAATATTATTGTTATTATTCAGAAACATAGTTATGTGTCAGTCTGCCCAGCTGTCCTAACTGCAAAAGAGGACAAGGCACTGCAACATGTAGGACCTTCAAGAAAAATAGAGGATGTTACTAAATAAAAACTAAAAACACCCATATACAGCAGTCCCTCCACATTTACTGGGGTTAGGGGTGAAGGAAAAACTGGATAGTCAACCTTGCTTTCTTGCGGGCTTGAGGTCCGTGGTCTTGAATATTAATAGAAGGGTGACCTCCGTTATTTTTATTTTATTTTTTTTTTAATTATATTCTTTATTAAATTTTTATAAAAACATCAGAACAGAGTAAGCATAATGAAATAAACAATTTTACAATACTTGTTTCTTCCATAGTGTCACTACCAAATGCCTAATACATAAAAGTATATACTCAAACCATTATGCAATGATACACTTGGGAGAAAAACCAGTGAGGAAAAAAGACCAAAAAAAAAAAAATATGTACTCTTCCTGTTCTTTCTCAATAAAAGTTTAACCCAATAACTTCCTTGTCCCGATTCCTACCCTATGCTCGAGGATTATTAAATTATAGTTTGTTTCCTTTTTGCAGACCTAATAGTCAAAAATGTTATTTCTTGTATCGTACATACTTATTATCCATTATAAAGAAAAAAAAGGACAGTACATGATATAACCATTACCTTGCAACTGTTCACCCTAACAATATGTTATTAGAAAAATTTAATTTCAATTATTTCCTCCGTACAATGTATCTAGGTATTTTTTATCAAAGAGAAGACATACTTATATATCATGTCGTCTTGAATCCTTACATCAAAGAAAACATCTTATGGTACTTGTTCCCCGTATCTTTCTTTTGTGTCTTTTTGGAGAAATCATGAAGTATAGGATCGAAATCGCCAGAGTTCCCCCAAAAGGTTTAGTAAACGGCTTTTCATATAGTTATCTTGTATTCAGAATCATCTTGTTATACTTCCTCAGATCTATATTTAAACTGTTAGTTAGAAAAAAGTACATGATATGAGATATGGTGAATTACAGTAGAAAAAAGATAAACTTTGCTTCCAGTCATAGAATTTTGTTACGTTAAGATTTCCCTCTTAAGTATTGATCCTTATCACATTTAAGTCCCATTCCTTATTTATGTGCAATAGAACTCTTTCCCATTGTTCTTTTCTTTTCTTCTTGTCCCTGTTTTGCACTTCACTTGATATCTTATCCAATTCCCATATTTCGAGCACTTTAAGCATCCAGTCCTCCCATGATGGAATCACTTCGGATTTCCATAACTTAGCTATTGTTATTCTGGCTGCAGTGATAAGATTTAATACTAGTCTCCAATGTTTTGTCTCCATTGTCTTTAGTGAGGTGGTTATATTCAATAAATATAATTTGGGATCCATTACAAATTTATATTGTAGAATACTTTGTAGGGATTTGTGTACCACTTCCCAAAATTCTTTAATCATACTGCAACCCCACCACATATGATACAGTGTTCCTTTTTTTCTATTGCATCTCCAACATAGCCCTTCACTGTTTTTAAACATCTTCTTAAGTCTCCATGGGGTGATGTACCATCTGTTGGCTATCTTAAAGTAATTCTCTTTAAGGCTTTGTGCCACTGTAAACCTATCTGTTCTCTCCCATGCTTTTTGCCATTCTTCATATTGTATTATTGTCCCCAGATCTTTTGACCATTTTATCATATAGTCCTTGACCGTAATGTGTTCCTTTACCCTTTTTAAGATTAGATGGTAAAATTTTTTAATTTTATTTTTGTCTGGTTGCCAGAAAATTTTGTCTAGTTCATTGAAATTGGTTTCTATCCCTATTTCTTTAATATCTTTTTTAAGTCTCTGGTTTAACTGAATATAATTAAACCATGTCACTTGGTATCCCTCCTCTTTAAGCTTGTCTAGACCCTTTGGAACGGGAACTCCTTTTGCATCTATTGTCATAAAATGTTTGTATGTTATCCACCTATCTTGTATATGCCATCTTCCAAAAAAAGCCTCCTGTGGGGAGGTCCAAACTGGTAAGTGAAAATAAAACATTTTGTAAATTTTGTTCCACACTCCTAGAAGTGACTTTCTGATAGGATGGTTTAAAAAATCCCTATTTTGCTTCAATTTCCCATAGCATATATACGCGTGCCATCCAAATCTAAGTTGTTCTCTTTCTAATTCCAGTATCTCTTTATTATCTAGTTTAACCCAGTTTTGAATCCATAATAATGAACAAGCCCAATAATAAATTTTCAGATCTGGTACTCCATACCCTCCTCTTGTTTTTGCATCCTTCAGAATCGACCAGTTTACCCTGGGTTTTTGTCCTTTCCATAAAAATCTTTTTAATTCGTTTTCCCATTCCTTAAATGTTTTCTCATTTAATGTGATAGGAAGGTTCTGAAACAGAAACATTATTTTTGGCAAAATAGACATTTTTATAGAGGCCATTCTGCCGAACAAAGACAGATTAAGTTTATTCCATCTACTTAATTTCTCTCTTATTTCTTTCCACATCTTCTGATAATTATTCTCATATAGTTGTAAGTTATCTTTTGCAAGCCATATTCCTAAATATCTAATTTTCTTAGCTTCTTTAAATCCTGATTTTTTGGCAATTATCTCTATATCAGTAGATGATAAATTCTTTGTTAGCATAACTGTTTTTTCTTTGTTGATATTCAGGCCCGAGTGTATTCCAAATGTATTTAATTCTTTACAAATTGTATCAATGCTTAACTGAGGGTCCTCCACTAATAATGCCACATCGTCTGCAAATACCTTCGCTTTTGTTTCCTTCTTGCCTCCTTTGCAACCTTTGATTAAATTGTTTTGATTAATCGCAATGATTAATACTTCTATAGCTAATAAGAAAAGTAGGGGAGAAAGGGGACACCCTTGTCTTACCCCTCTTTCTATCTGGAATTCTGAGGATCTTTCCCCGTTTACCGTTACTTTAGCCGACTGTTTGAAATAAATCTGTTGCACCAGGTTAAGAAAAAGATTTTTTCCAAAATCCATAGCTCTCATTACTTCAAACAAAAAATTCCATCTTAAATGATCGAAAGCCTTTTCCATATCGAGAGCTATAAGAGCAAATTTTTTATTGTTATTTACATGATAGAACTCCAGGCTGTTCAAAATTGGTCTAATATTATCTCGTATCTGCCTTCCTGGCAGGAATCCATTCTGATCTGGGCTTATTATCTGAGATAGAACTTTCTTAAGCCTCGTTGCCAAAATCGAAGTAAAGATCTTATAATCTACATTAAGCAGGCTAATTGGGCGGTAGTTCGCTGTCAGTCTGGGATCCTTCTCTTCTTTAGGAATCAATGTTATAATGGCTTTTTCCCATGAACTAGGAATCTCTTCTTTTTCTATGGAATCAAATAATTTCTCCAGAGGTACTAATAATTCAGTTTGGAATTTTTTATAAAATAAGGGTGTAAAACCGTCTTCCCCTGGTGATTTCCCTTCCTTCAAAGCAGCTATAGCCGCCATAATATCTTGTTTGGTTATCTTTTTATTTAAGATTTCTTTTTGTTCCAAATTCAATTTGTAGTTAATTTTGTCTTTTATGTAGTTTTTTATAAGGTCATTCCCTTCGTGGCTTTGGGTTTTACCTCTAAATAACTTCCTATAATAATTCTTAAATTCTCCAAGAATTTCCTTCTGGGTTGTTAAAGTATTTTTCCCTTTTTTAATTTCTGTAACAGATCTTATCTCTCTCTCTTTTTTTAATTTCTTAGCTAGCCATTTCCCCACCTTATTCCCATTTTCAAAAATATTTTGTTTCGTTCTTTTTAAATCCCTTGCTATTTCTAAATTAGTTCTACTTTGATACTGATTTTGTAATATTTTTAATTCGTTTATTAATTTCTTATTTCCCGGTTGTCCCTGTATTTTCTGTTCCTTTTCTTTAATGGCTGCTAACAACTTATTTTCTCTCTCCACTTTTTCCTTTTTAATTTCAGCTGCTCTTTTTATCAGTATCCCTCTAAATACAGCTTTCCCAGCATCCCAGATCGTTTTCATTTTTATTCCGGGTGAACTATTAATCTGGAAGTAGGATTTGATTTCCTCTCTCATTTTTCCTATAAAAAGTTCATCCTCCAGGATTTCGTTTTGTAATCGCCACGTAAAATCTTTATTTATTTTTTCCTGTAATGTCATGTCTATTAAATTGTGGTCTGAAAAGGTTTTGCAATCTACCTCCATATTTTTAGTTCTTAGAGCCAAATTCCTGGAAATTAAGAATAAGTCTATCCTTGACCAGGATTTATGTGCTCCTGAGTAATATGTATAGCCTGTTTTTTCCCCATTTTTTAGGGGCCATGCATCAATTAGATCATGCTCTTTAATCATTTCCCGACATGTATTTGGTAGGGAACCCTGGTTGGTTTTTATTTTCTTTAACGATTTTCTGTCTTTTTTGGGATTCAATACCCCATTAAAATCCCCCGCCAAAATAAGATTATTGCTATCATAAACCATCAGTTTGTCGTTTAGTTTTTGGAAAAAGTCTTTCTTATTGTCTAGGGGTCCGTAAATATTAACTACTTTCAGTATAGATCGTCCTGTGTTTATTTCCATAATCTGAAATCTCGCTTCCTTATCCGTTTCTATCATCTTTGTTTGAAATCTCTTGTTAACATATGTCACCAATCCCCTCTTTTTTTTGTTAAGTGTCGCAGCAAAACAATTACCCAATCTAGGGTTTCTTAAATATTTTTGCTCCCTTGTTTGGATTTTCGTTTCTTGTAATAAAACTATGTCATATTTCCTCTTTTCCAAAAAATGAAATATTTGTTTCCTCTTTCTCTCCTTGTTTAGACCGCCCACATTCCATGAAGCTATTTTAACCATGTTGTTATTATTCTATTAAATCGATTCTCCTATTACCCCAAAGTTATCCTTAACCCAAACAATATTTGACTAATATTTTACTGGGAATAACTACAAAAGTTGATACATAAATAAGTAAAAATCTGACCACTCACAATATTTTAGTTTTAACCTCTGAGTCCAGGGGACAATTACTTGCCCAGTTCTTTAGCTTTCCCGAAAGCTCCCTCCGGATTTTCTTTTGATGGATCTAAGTTGTCAAATGAGTGCTCCCTTTCGGTGTCACTGTGTAGATCCTTTCCGCTGATCTCTCCTTCTTCGCTTGACACCTCCTGGTCTGTGTCGTATTCTTGCTGCTCTTGCAGTAATAGATTTTTTTGGAATTCTTTTGCTTTTTCCAAGGAGTTTACTCTTATTCTTTTATTGTTAAACCAGCATGTTATTCCCTCTGGGTTCGACCATCTATAATTGATGTTTTTTTTCTGAAGTAAAGCAGTGAGGGGTTTGTATTGTTGCCTCTGTTTGATAGTTTGTAATGAGAGATCTTTAAAAATGCTGATTTGGGAACCTTGTATCACCAGGTTTTCCTTATAGTTCCTTTGAATACATCTCTCTTTTAGTCTCGTGGAGGTGAAACAAAGTACAATGTCTCTGGGAAGCCCTTTTTCCTTAGCTATTTTAGAGCTCACTCTGAAAATTTTATCCGTTTGAGATTCAAGCATTTCAAGTGAGACATCCAAAAATTTTGCCAGCGGGGGTAATAACCGCTCCTCTAAATTCTCATTTTCACTTTCCTCCAAGCCTCTAATCTTAATAGCTTTATCTCTGTGCCTTTTTTCTTGTATTTGTATTAAAGCCTCTTCGTAAGTCTGTTGTTTCTCTAGCTTCATAAATTTCTTTTCTAAATCCACTGTCTTTTTGACTGTAGATTTGACCTCCTTTTTAATCTCTGAAATATCCTTGTTTATCAAATCAATTTTACGAGATAAGGTTTCCGTTTGTGAAATCATATCTTCTCTTATCTCCCCTCGTAAAGCTTTTTGCTCTTCCCTTATTTCCAGCTTAAAGTTTTTTTTAAATTCCCTCAGTTCTTGTAATATGACTGTGGATATGTCCGGTTGTTTCCCCCCCCCATTCCATGGAGTTGCGTCTTGGGTTTGAGTGTCCTCCTCCGCTCATGTTTTCTTTTCTGCTCTTGGTTCCCCTTGTTTCCATTTACAGTATTCCAGTCCTTATAGAGAGTTTATTTTGTACTCATCCAAAAAAATGAAGGAGAGAGGGGAAAGAAAAATATATTTACCAAATTTTAATGAAGAGTCCAATGTTCCGATCCAATATTCTCTAACCTTCTTCTCTAAATATCTTTCGTATGGATTCCAATACCAAAGCAAAACCGATCCAAAAAGAAGAGTTCCTCTCCCCTTTCCCTTGGGTTTGTAATTTCCCCGTCACAGTTAAGTGAAAACTATTTCAGCTGGGTGTTTTCTCAGCTGTTATTCCTCCGCGGGTCACAAAGCAATTAACCGAAGCAAAGGCTGTGGTAAACAAATTAATTTCAAATCAAAGTGGACCACATTTTTCAATTGAGTTTCTCAAAGTCTCTATATCTCATATTCTTGCCTCTTGTTTTCTCCCTTCAACAATTATTTTTGAATCCAAAAGTTTTAATTTCGCCTTATCCTCCAAATACTGAATGAAAGAACGGTTAAAGAAGGTCTTAAACTCCTCTTCGCAGCTTTGGATAGGATCCCGCTAATTGTTTTCCTCCCAAAGGTTGAGGAAAATTGTAAACTTATCCCGTCGGGTTTCCCGGGATATTAATCTCGATTAAAAGGTTGTCCCAAGGCTGTTGTCTGACGACTTACTGAGCCTCAACATCGACGGTCCTGCGGCTTTCGCGGAACCCTCACGCCTGTCCCTTTTGCAGGTTGGTAGGGTTCTCAAGCCCCCGGCAGACCCTCGCCCCGAAACCCCCGCGTTTCGGGTACCCTTTTGGCCCTCCCAGTTGTTGGGGGACCCTTAAACGGGTCACGTTGAGGTAGTAAGGGAGCAGAGCCGAAGCTTCTTGCTTCCACTTGCCTCGGCTTCACCACCGGAAGTGACCTCCGTTATTTTTAATGGGGCGTGCCCCCGCAGTGTGCGCCCTATGCGCGCTCGCAGGCATGCACCCCATTCAAGCCTATGGGGCTTGAATATAAGCGAGTCTCCATTTTCATGGGAGGTCCAGAACGGATCCTCCACGAAAATGGAGGGCCAACTGTACATTTAAAAAGGGCCATTCTTTTTACCTAAGAGAAGACCTCTCTAGGAGTCTCCAGGTCCTCCAGTGCAACTCTATGGTTAACAACTACCAGAAGTTGATCATAGAATCATGTTGGAGGACCTACAAATGCCTAGAGAAGTTTTCTTTAGGAACCTCTATGCTCCCCAGCACAACTCTATGGTCAACCTCCAGCAGAGGTGCATTGGAGGATTTGGGAGATTCTTAGAGAGAACATGTTAATCAAACCCGCAAATAATCCTATCCACAAAAATCAGAGTCGCAAATATGGAGGGCCAACTGTAAATATAAATTCATGCTTCATCACACTCAAAATAGAAGACATTTTGACATTCCTCCTGCACAGAAGGTTGAACTGTAGGACATATGTGGAAAAGAAGGAGATCTGATCACCCTGTTCTGCAAAATTAATATGCAGAGGGATATTGTAGCTCTTTTGAGATTAACTGTGCAAAAGAAGTTGTAGCTTAAGCTTTTGTACACTTGGACTACTGAGAAAGTAGACCAGGAATGCATCTACACTGTAGAAATAATGCAATTTGACACCACTTTAACTGCCATGGCTCCATCCTACAAGGGTGCTTTGACTCTATTCCTGAATGGCAGGGGAATGGACTGGATAGCCCTTGTGGTCTCTTCCAACTCTATGATTCTGTGATCCTGGGATTTGTAGTTTTGTGAGGCACTAGCACTCTTGGGCAGAGACAACGAAAGACCCCTTAAAACTACAAATCCCAGAATCCATAGGATGGAGCTACAGCACTTAAAGTAGTGTCTGCATTAAACTGTATTACTGTATTTCTATAGTGTCGATGCAACCTGGGCTGGACGTGTGTAATGGAACTTGGGATAGGGAAAGAAACAGGAATGTTTTCATGATGGTTGGTATCGTACACGTATTGCCATATAGAGACAGCTGGACATTTTAGGAATGTAAACCTGTTTTCTGTTCAAAGTTGCAGAAGCAGAGTTGTGCACATGATGCCATTGTATTCACAGATGTCTGTAATTATAGACATGCATGTGCATTTAGTTGTGCATTTTACTGGGTGTGCCAGCATTTCCCAACTTTTTACCTTGGATGAATCTTTTAAATAATTTTCAGGTCTCAGGGAATCTCTGTATAGACATTATTACAGCTCCAGCTCCAACAACAGCAACAACAATAACCACCTCTCAATGCAGTCTCTAGCAACCTCTTGCAGAAACCCTGGGGATGCATTTAGTTGTGCAGTTTTGCTGTTCAAGATAAAAACAATCAGCTTGTAACTCTACATGCAGAAGGTTGTGCTGTACAACCCAGATGCAGAAACTGCTAGATTTTATCTGCTGCTAATCCCCCTCAAATTTCCATCCGAGTTTCTTGCAGTCCTGACAATTGTAGTTGTGGGTGGCAGGGTGCAACGTTATTTTCCTAGCAAGGAATCTTGCAGTACCTTTGAGATTGGGAGAAAGAAGTTGGTAGCATAAGCTTTCTTAGACTAACTCTTAATCTGTACTGCAGAATTAATGCAGTTTGACACTACTTTAACTACCATGGCACAAATGCTATGGAATTCTAGGATTTGTAGTTTGGGGGACATGTAACCGTCTCTGTCAGAGAACTCTGGTGCCAGAACAAACTGAAAATCCCAGGATTCCATAGGCTAGAGCAGGGGTAGGCAACCTTTTTGAGCCGGGGGCCGGGTTGCTGTCCCTCAGACAACTGGGGGGCCGAAGCCAAAAAATAAATAATTAAATAATTTTTTTAAAAATTAAATATATAAATAAACCAGGACATGGAAAACACTTTTTTTAAAAAAAAATGGAGGACATGCGAAAAAATTTGCTGATTTTTAAAAAAATGTTAATATAAATGCATGTTTCTGAGGCTTCTATAGACAATTGCCCCCCAAAGGCCCCGGCGGCAATCGGAGGCAGGACCGGGCTGGGGCCGGTCCCAAGGCCTCGCCGGGCCACATCCGGCCCGCGGGCCGCAGGTTGCCTACCCCTGGGCTAGAGCCATAACAGTTAAAGCGGTGACAGACTGCATTATTTCTGCAGTGCAGGTGCATCCTGAGTCTCCTTCATCAGATGTATGGAGTTAAATGTGTAGGAGCAGAGGATTATATGAATGAGCAAGCTGTATGTGTGAATAGCAATAGAAATACAAAACTGGGGATGAGGTGACAACAACTTCTGTTGGGGACAAAGGCAGGGGGAATGATACTGCCTAAAGCCAAAGTGTGTTGATAACCATATGGATGGTGGAGGGAGTTATTGCAATGTAGTGTGATGTTGGCAGGTTACCAGAAAGAAGATGTGATAAACTGGGCAAGAGAGTCCTGATGAATCTGGTGTGTTAACTAGTGTTATACTATGTGTAATGTGTCAGGAAACCATTGTCTTTGTCAAACCCACTTTTGATGGACTGGAGTTTGTGGATATATTCCAGTTCTGCTGTTTTTCTTTCCAATCTTCCTTTGAAGTTTTTGTTGCTGTTAATGAACTGCTGTCTGAGGTCCAAGACTGAATGTCCAGGAAGATTAAGATGTTCTGCAACTGGTTTTTCTGTGTTCCCATTCCTAATGTCTGATGTACGTCCACTTATCCTCAGGCACTAGCTTGGCATGTTTGCCCAGTGCTGAAGGGCATTGATGACATGGCAGCACATTAGAGGATGAGCAAGTGAAAGTACTTCTAATATGTGGGTGATGTGATGAGGTCCTGTGATGACATTTTCTGTAGGCATCTGTGTTTGTAGCAAAGTCTTGTACCTATCTTCCTATCCATGTTGTGTATTCTCCTGTAGGTAAATAGAGTAGTCCCTCCACATTCACTGTGGTTAGACGTGAAGGACCCCATAAATGCAAATTTAAAAAATACTATTCTTTTTACCAAAGAGACCTCCTCTTTAGGAACCACGATGAGCATCTATGAACCTCAACAGACTGGTATCAAAAGCCGGCATCGGGGCGAAGTGGGGACGAGGTGTCCACTCTGCCCCCATACCGACGTGATGCTGTGCACCTCACCAGACAGCAGGCGACGTCATGGCCTCCTCTGGTGCTGTGTCCGGATAATGCAGCACCAAAGGAGTGGTGAAAAGCTGTGGCACCGGCAGTTATGGCGCCCTTTCTGCGGTGCAAAAAGGATACACTTTTTGCGGCTCCTTTCTGTGCCATGGAAAGGCCAGATCGAGGCCATGGTGTGTATAATATAATATAAATATAAAACTTTTATTTATATACTGCTTTTCCTTCAGATCAAAACGGTTCACACACAATAAAACTATATGACCCATGTCATAGTACAATATATCAACAGTTACAATCAAAAAAATTTTAAAACAATATATAAAAACAGTCGGGGACATCAGATAAATAATCTTGATCTATTAGGGACTAGTTTCTCTACAGTGGATTGGGAGGGTATGCTACCTGGAAGAGATAGGTTTTCAATGCCTTCATAAAGTCTTCCAGTGTCGAACTAAGTCGAATCTCTTCCAGGAGTGCATTCCAATGGGTTGGAGCTGCCGCAGAATAAGCTTTTTGATGCGTTGCTGCCAATCTTACCTTTGGGCATTCAAGAACATATTTCCCCGTTATTCTGAGGGTGCGGGGCGGATTATGTAGGGAGAGGCGCTCCCTCAAGTAACTCGGGCCCAAGCCATGTAGGGCTTTTTAGGGAACGACCAACACTTTGTATTGCACCCAGAAGCTAATTGGCAGCCAGTGTAAAGATTTTAATACTGGTGTTATATGGTCGGTTCTTGAAGTTCCCGCAACCAATCTGGCTGCAGCATTTTGGACAAGCTGAAGCTTCTGAACCTGGTACAAAGGTAGCCCCATGTAGAGTGCATTACAGAAATCCAAGCGAGAGGTTACCAGTGCATGTACTATCGTTTCAAGGTCCTGTTGGTCCAGACAGGGACACAGTTGGCGTATCAGCCGAAGCTGGTACCAAGCACTCCTGGCCATCGCATCCACTTGAGATGATCATAGAGTTGGAAGAGACCACAAGGACCATCCAGTATTGAGATGATAACTGTAGAGATGAATCCAGGAGTACTCCTAAGCTGCGAACTTTGTCCTTTAGGGGGAGCGTAACCCCGTCCAGGACTGGATGGCAAATTTCCCTGTCTAGATTTGGGGCACCTATCATGAGTACCTCTGTTTTCTCTGGATTCAGCTTGAGTTTGTTTTCCCTCAGCCAGCCTATTACTGACCCCAGGCAGGCATCCAGAGGTGCCGTCCTTAGTCACTGTATCAGCCGGAGACATGGAGAGATAGATCTGGGTGTCATCAGCGTACTGATAACACTGTGCTCCATGACGCCGGATGATCTGTCCCAGCGGCTTCATGTAAATGTTAAATAGCATGGGGGACAGAATGCTGCCCTGAGGGACACCAGATGACAGCTCTCTTTTACGAGAGCAACTGTCCCCCAGCCTCACCATCTGGAACCTTCCTGAGAGGTAGGATTGGAACCACTGGAGCACAGTGCCCCCGATACCTAATTCCCTCAGGCGTTCCAGAAGGATACCATGTTCGATGGTATTGAAGGCCGCAGAGTTGTCCAAGAGCACCAACAGGGTTACACTTCCCCTGTCGATGCCCAGATGAAGATGATCAACTAAGGCGACCATGGCAGTCTCAACTCCATGTCCCGCTCTGAAGCCAGTTTGAAATGGGTCCAGATAATCGGTTTCATCCAAGACAGATTGGAGCTGAAAGGCGACTGCCCTCTCAATCACCTTGCCCAAGAATGGTAATCAACAGGCAATCAAGAGAGGGTTTCTTCAGTAAGGGTTTTACTATTGCCTGTTTTAAGGCCGATGGAAATATACCCTCCCAAAGAGATGTATTTACTATGAGATGCAATGCAGTTTTTATAGCATCTCCTCCCTGAACGGTCAACCAAGAAGGGCAAGGGTTGAGGGGACATGTCGTCCTTTTCACACGACCAAAGAGCTTGTTCACGTCCTCGGTATTCACAAACTCAAAACGATCCAGAATAATCTTGTTTCCAGAGTCACTGGATGCCTCTGCTATAGGTTCTGTCAGAAGACCAGTGTCAAGATCAGCCCTTATCTGAGAGATTTTATTGGCAAAAAAGTCGTTGAAAGCATCACAACAGGCTGTCGTTGGTTCTAATAAAGGGTTCAGGGTGGCCGGGGGTTGAGTTAATTCCCTAACCATCCTGAACAGCTCTGCTGAATGAGACTCAGCTGATGCAATCCGTGTAGCACAGAACGAGTTCTTTGCTGCATCGATTGCCACTCCGTAGGAACGTAACATGTTCTCATGGAGTGTCTTGTCAGATATGTTCTGATGTTTCCTCCAGTAGCACTCTAGTCGTTGTGCAGCCCGCTTCATCTGGCGAAAACCTTTAGTGTACCAGGGTCTTTTGTTTGGAGCGGGCTGCTAAGGACGCTCAGGAGCGATACTGTTTATTACCCCGGTGAGGTTCGTATTCCAATTATCAACCAGGGTACCGACAGAATCCCCATCGTTCCCAAACATAGCACCCTCTAAGGCTTCTTGGAACCTTTTGGGCTCCATCAGCTTTCGAGTGCAGACCATTATAATAGGTCCTCCACCCCCGAGGGGTTTTTGGATCGTGGCTTTCAGTCCTACCTTGACCAGAGAATGATCCGTCCATGACGGGAAAATATCATTTATTTCCGCCCATGGATTTTCTCAGTCCTTACTGAAGACTACATCGAGTGTATTACCAGCATAGTGTGTTGAACCCGAGACTAATTGGGACAGGCCCATGGCTGTCATGGATTCCATGAACAACCGAGCTGCACCTGTTAGATCTGATGAGCCAGCCTCGAAGGGGAAAAGAAGCCTAGGGGACTCCAACACCAGCTCCGAGACCAGCTGTGTCAGCTCGGCCAGGGAGTCTGTTAGGCTACGGGTTGGACAGTAGACCAACAGAATCCCCAGACTGTCCCTGGCCTTCAGAGTCAGGTAAATACATTCGATGTGTCTCAGTTTAGGAACCGGGTTCCTGGTCAAGGTGATATGGCTTTTATGGACCACGGCCACTCCTCCCCCTCACCCACTTTCCCTGACCTGCTCCTTCAGCGTGTACCCGGCTGGGAGAGCTTTAGTCCAGGTCACACAACTGTCCTCCCCCAGCCAGGTCTCTGTGATACATGCCAGGTTGGCGTCCTGTTCATTTAATAATCGTATATGATGCGCGATTTATTTTTCACCGACCTGGCATTACATAGGAGCAAGGTGAGGGTCTGTGGTATGTATGGGATGATCCTCGGTTCTTTCGGGTTAACAGGGTGACCGGAAGGCGGGATAGATATTAAACAACGTTCTCGTCTTCCTTTCGATGTACTAATCAGCCTGTTAGCACCATATCTCCCCATGCCCTGCACCACTCTTATCAGGATTCCCTGATCGATTTCGGTCTTTATATCGGTATAATTGGCCACCATTCTCTTAACGACATTCTCCTCTACATCATGTTCCAATTGTTGCTGTTGTGACTCTATTGAAATCATCATCATAGAATATCCAAATATAAAACTGGAAAAGAAAAAATCCTGTTATTATAACATCAAATGATGCCATGAATTTAACTTAATTTACACAGCTATAGTTGTATTATTTCTGATATTGGCAATCAGATAAGATGGAATTATCAAACCCCCAATGTCCATGATGAATTTAAGAGGTAGAGGTGTTATTGCTGCTTCCCCCTTGCATCGATTTCCCTACTAATATCCCAAGTGAGTCCATACCAGACTGATTGATTTTCCTGGCTCTCTGTGAGCACAATAATGGGCTTCAGCGCTGGCGTCTTCTCTGGGGGCCGGCGGGCCGGCTTTTGCAGGTCGCCGCTCCCACTGGCTCCTCCCCCCTTCTGAAATGCCGTGCAGGCGTGGCAAAGTCCCAGTCCTCGTGCGCGGGCACCCCTTCTCCTCGGGCAGCGCTGGTGTCTTTTCCGGAGGCCGGCAGCCTGGCTTTTGGAGGTCGCCGCTCCCACCGGCTCCTCCCCCCCTTCAGAAACGCCACGCAGCTGTGGCAAAGTCCCAGTCCTCGCGCACGGGTGTAGTTGGCACGGCCCCAATCCGGCAAAGACAGAGGCGGCTGCAGGCCGCCCCTTAGTGGTGGTCTGTTCAGCCCCTAAGTTTCCAAATTTGCCATTATTTTTAATTGTTGTGACATGGTACCGCTTGTCTATTATGTACCAGATTTTAATACTAGATCTCTAAGACATTTTTAATGGAAAGGCAGGCTACAAATGCATCAGCTATGTAAATCTTGAGTTTGTATGTTTTAAGATGGAATACATGAAGTTCAGTGGGGGTTATTTCCCCTGGCAAAGCAAGCAGGGAGCCCTGTTCTAGTTCAGCATTGTTGTTTTTTCTAATTTTGGGGCCAGTGGGAGCTTTCCCCCTAAGGCTAAAAACAGCATGTGGGGATATGAATGCACACTGACAAGATGTTCCTTTCCTTGCACACTATAGTCTGAAGGGAAATTATTCCCCCACACAGTGTATGCACAACCCTACCTACTATTAAATAAATATCTTTAGTTTTAGCTAGGAGGAGGAGGAGATTATAATGTGAATTATGCAGTAATAATGGCAACAAATAGGTACTCTGTTCCCTGTAACCAGTCTCCAAAAAGAGTATCATTTGCATCCAAAGATGCTTTACTTTCATCCAGAATTTTTTGCAGAAATTACAAAGACATCACTGGTACACTCTCACACAAAAGAAACTAAACCAAGTAGTTTAGCTTCTAGAATTTTTCACTGTTTCAGGAAGATGAGGAACAATACCAGGTTTCTGTGGTAAGCATTTACAGCCATCGTAGTGTAGTGGTTTGAATGTTGGTATATGAGCCTGGAGAACTGGGTTCGCATCCCTGCTCAGCCATGAAACTCATTGGGTGACCCTGGGCAAGGGTCTTCAGCCTCAGAGGATAACAACTGCAAACCCCCTCTGGAGAAACTCGCCAAAGGTTGCCATAAGTTGGGAATGACTTGCAGGCACACAACAACAACACGGTAGGTATTACGTATGTATAGAATCATAGAGACCACAAGAGACCATCCCTTGTCCATGTGCAATGAAGATACTCAGATTCTGTGATATAACACCAGCTATAAAGGCCAGTGCCAAACTGCATGGTTTGCAGTGGCTGGGAATGTACATGCCTTAGGATTTCAGTCGCTCATTTCATATATATTCTGGTTTAACAGCCCAGTGCTATAACTAGTTTTTTGCAGATGCTACAAGAGGATTTGTGGTGTGGACATCAGACCATAGGCTAGGGCACAGGGCATGCATTAATCAATTCTGTCATATCATGCTTTGGGGGGCTATGGCATAAGGGGAATGTGCTTATATTCCAGGGTATTAAGCAAGGGTAAATGCAGTGTTTGTACCAGGTCAGTAAACACATCATCCCCTACGGTTCTTTTGTCCCTACCAACCCAGAAACGCTAACTGCTAATGCATGAGTTGATGTGACTCTGAAGGATAGGCTAGCCTCCATTTCAGGTAAGGTGTTTATTTCGTGAAGTGCGACGAAGGATGGCCTAAGAGTCTTAAAAAAAGAAAGTTTTCAAAGAATGCCCTGGGGGTGTTGTACTGTTTTAAAGTGTATGGCTTTTAGGTGCATTAATCTTTTTTTAATTGTATTCTATTTCTAAACAAATGATCTGTTTTAATATTGCAATAGTTAAATTCTATTTTGTCATTTTTGTACATTTGTAATTGTACTGTGCTTTTAAACAGCATGCTGCTTTGAGTCCCAATTTTGGAGGGAAAGTGGGATATGAATTAATAGAAGAAAAAGAAAAATGATGATGATGATGATGATGATGATGATGATGATGATGATGATGATGATGATGAGGAAATAGTAGTAGTAGTAGTAGTAGTAATAGTAGCAGCCTGACCAGGGTGACCAGAGGTCATAACCACAAAGGAGGAGGAGATGCTGCAAAACGTAGGACACTCTCAAATCAAAGGTAAAAACACTCATATAAAACGCTCACCAGGGGAGCCCTGGTGGCACAGTGGTTAAATGCGGGTACTGCAGCTATTCACAGCCACAAGGTTGTGAGTTTGATCCCAGGGACTCTAAGGTCCACTCAGCCTTGCATCCTTCTGTAGGTCACTAAAATGAATACCCAGCTTGTTGGGGGCAATTACCTTACACATTGTAAACCGCTTAGTGAGTACTTAAGTGCACTTATAAGCGGTGTAGAAATGTATCTGCTATTGCTAATACAAACAGCTTCATTTTTCCCATTTAAATACTGCTTCATACTGAACTAACAGTGTCTAAGCAGTTTACAACTGTAAGCTACTTGCCCCCAACAATCTGGGTACTCATTTTAGTGACCTTGGAAGGATGCAAGTCTGAGTCAAGCTTGAGCCTTTTTGCTGGTATTGAACTCGCAACCTTTATGGTTTTGAGTGAGTGGCTGCAGTACAGGCATTTAACCACAGTGGGCCACTGTGCTGCCATGCACATGCACTCCATTGTTTCCTATGGGGTGTGAGTATAGGCGGATTTCACCTTACACACAAGGGGAGGGTCCACTATATAAGTTCATGCTTCTTAGCTATGCTTAAAATAAAGGACATTTTGGAATTCCTCCTGGACAGAAGGCTGAAATGTAGGACATGTCCTAGAAAAGGAGGGCATCTGGTCAACTTTAGTATGACCCACAAACCCAATGAAGAAGTTTAACTATGCAAGACTCAATAAAATTCAGCAGAAATTCACCATTCATTTCAATCTTCTTTGCACAGAACGTCCAGATGGCTTCTTCCTTCCCTTCATTAGAGAGAGACAGACCGTAAGCATATTGAGAGGGGTGGTTGGATCTGTGCCCCAGGCACCAAAATGTCTCAGTTCAGGACTAGACAGTTGTATATAGACAAAGGGGAAACCAGGGACACATCACACTGTAACATAATTTATAAAAGAAATTAACCAGTCGCATCAGGCTAGATCGGCAGATTGGCTAACCTTTATTTTATTGTCATATAAAAAAGGAGAACAGGTTGGGTAATTGCCCAGTTGGTAAGGACCCAACCCAGCTGTGCTTTTGCATGCGTCAGTTATGCATTGATTTTTTTAAAAAATGCCTGTATAAAACTGCTCCTTCAGTTCACGCCGGACAAGCTATTTTGGAAGACAAGCAAAATTTATTTATATAATTGCGGCAGTGGCATACAGAACTGGCCTGCTCTTGCAGTCACTTCTCTTAAGTGTGTAAACTCAGCTGCTGGTGGCTGACAGGATGACAATTGAAATATTGCTGTGACAAACAAAAGGAAGGATCTTCCTGGAGGGAACCTGAATTTTTTTAGAAGTACCCAAAATCTTTGACAGAAAAATACATAACCTCACATGTCGCATTTGAACGTGTTCTGGACTGAGTCTGCATCTGCACTGCAGAAATTATGCTGTTTTGACACCACTTTAACTGCCATGGCTCAATGCTATGGAATTCTGGGATTTATAGCCTTTTCCGTAAGAGAGCTCCAGTGTCACAGCAAACTACACATCCCAGGATTCCATAGGATAGCACCATGACAGCTCTGCTCACTATGGTGCTCACTCACAGAACCCTAAATCAGTGTAAAATTACATTATTGCTACATTGCAGATATAGCCCAAGTCTTCTCTGTTGCCACATAATTGTGTGTGACTAGGATGCAGAGCTTGGGGAACGTTAATTTTGAACTAAAGATCTCTGAAGCCAGTGGTTGTGCAGGCAGGGGATTCTGGAAGCTGCAGTCAAACTGCTTTTTTCATAAGTGCTATGAAGTGTATATAGGGAGCTGAAAAACGGGGGTTTGTGAAATGAATTGGAGTATCTTGAGAGATGGCAGAGATGGCTGGCGGACTAAACAGGAGTAGGGCTGCCGAGTCAAGAGTGTAGGAAACTCTGAAATTTCACCAACAATACCTGAGACCTAGGAATAACTCCATGTAATGTCACCGAAGTCAGGCCTTGGTGGGTGTTGTTACAAGGGACAGCCCCTGGTGATGTCCTTAAGCATTATACATTATGTAACTTCTCACTTGAGTTACTATGAAAGGGCATTAAAATCAGTGGATGATGGCAATGTAAATCGTCTCTAGAGGTCTCATCATGCTCAAGCAGAAGCAAGAAGGGGAGTCTAGAAACTTGATACATTAAGCATCAAACACAGTTTACAGAATGTGCTTTGTTGTTGTTGGAAGCCAGTGTGGTGTAGTGGTTTCAGTGTTGGACTCTGGAGACCTGGGTTTAATTCTCCGCTTGGCCATGAAACTGACTGGGTGACTTTAGGCAAGTCATATGCTCCCAGCCTCAGGGAGAGCAATGGCAAACCTCCTCTGAACAAAGCTTGCCAAGAAACCCCCATGGTAGGTTCGTTGCATGGTTGCCATAATTTGGAAATGACTTCAAGCACACGGTACCAACAACTATTTACAGAATGTGCTATTAAAACAAAAAACACAAAGCCTAAAAACATACTCACACTCACACTTTTCAAGGCAGCACTCTCACACTGTGGTTTATCTCCTTCACTCTGACTGGAGATTATTATCTAGGATCTGGGAATCATAACTGGAGTAACAAATTACATTGTTATTGTTGTTTTAATTATCTAATTTACTTATTGAGATTCACACCCACCTACCCACTTTCTACCCATCACAGAATGTGTTTTTATTCCATTCCAGCCCCTTGAAAACCTTAGGAGCTGACAGCGTGTGAGTAATCTTGGCGGCTGAATGGAGAACCAGTGTCCCATGGTTGTTCACATGCTCACTGTTGATGTAGAAGGCAGCAGCTTTTAAACCTGCAAGTGTTAAAAAGGTTATTTCCTTTATGCAGTCAGGAGAAGCTGCAGTTAAACTCAATTACTAAAACAGGGTGTCTTTCAAACCCATACTGTGGTCAGTTAACTGCTCTTTAGAGCCATACACGCTTATCTGTGAAACTTGTGAGGGTGCATTTTGGAAATCAATAAGGTTAGGATTCATCGATATTTTTTTCCTCCCTGTTGTCTGCTGCTGACTTTCATATAAGTCAAGTGGTTTTAAAAAACAAGTAGAGTTTACTGCTGTGGTTGACCCACCATTTATCTGAGAGCAGGTTTCATTAGGCCTACCCAATTTCACATTGGCATCAAACTTGTGCAATCCTTTTAGTTCATGTTTAGACCAAGGATAAGAACTGCATTGCTTTCTATATATTGTTGAACTGCAACTCCCAGCAGCTTTAGCTAGCAACGCCAGTAGCGAAGAATGCTGTATGTTTTTCACCAACAGCTGGAAGGCAGTGCAATTCACACCCATCATATGACAGGTGGTATTCTGGTCATCTGGACAATATCACACTACACTTATAGTGCTATTATTCCACAATAACTGCTATGGCTGTCTCCTGTGGAATCCTGGGAGTTGCAGTTTAGGAAGGGGCATTTAAGATTCTCGACCAGAGACTTGTTAGGTCTCAGTAAAATATAAACCTCAGAATTCCACAGGAGGCAGCCAAGGCAATTAAAATGGAATAACAGAGCTGTAACAATATAGTGTGACACCATTGTCAGGAATAAAAACTGTGATTAGTCTCTATGCACCACTGTAATGCTATCCCCACAATTTATACATTTATAATGTTTTATCTGTGAGCCGCCTTGGGTCCCTCTTGGGAGAAAGGCAGCATACAAAATAAATAAATGAATGAATAAACAGTTGCCCCTCTGTATCCACGGATTCTTTATCCACAAATTCAACCATCCACGGCTTGATTTTGCCATTTCATATAAGGGACATCATTTTACTATCCATTGTATTTAATGGGACTTGAGCATCCATGGATTTTGGTATCCACAGGGGGTCCTGGAATTGAACCCCAGCAGATACCAAGGGTCCACTGTATAGTGTATATTATTTATCTTGGGATGTGTTGTGTGCCTTCAAGTCGTTTCCAGCCTATGCCAACACTAAGGCGAACCTACCATGGGTTTTTCTTGGCAATATTTGTTCAGAGGAGATTTGCCCTTGCCTTCTTTTGAAGCTGAGAGCATGTGATTTGCCCAAGGTCAGCCAGTGAATTTCATGGCCAAGCGGCAATCGAATCCTGGTCTCCAGAGTCATTCTCAAGTCACTATGCCACACTGGCTCTTTTAGTCATTTTGCTTAGATTTCCTATCCTTAAAATTGTTACTGGGAGCCTTTAAATAATTTCCATCCAGCTTATGGTAAAGGGGTGTGTCTTGCAAGATTTGCTCAGAGTTGTTTATTTGTTGTTGCCTTTGCCTTCCTCTGAAGCTGAGAGAGTGTGACTTGCCCAAAGTCACCCAGTGAGCTTCCATGTCCAAGTAGGGTTTTATGTCCTGGCCTTCTGGAGTCCTAGGCCCGTTACAGACAAGCTAAAAAGTACGCGCAGAGCGCGTACTAGGGTTAAGACAGGGCGGTGACGACCGCGCTGCCTCCAAACGAGGCGTGCGGTTGACGTATTGGGGTTGCGGCAGGGGGCCTAGGGCGCCCTTTCCGCAACCCCGGAAGGAGCTCCGTTTCAGAGCTCCTTCCTGGTTTGGTCCGCTGGGCGCAGCCTTCAGACGGCTGCGCCCAGCGGACCAAAGGAGAAAGGGGCCAAATGGCCCCTTTCTCCTTCTCCCCACCGCCGTGGGGTGTCCTTGGGGCTTCAAGCCCCAAGGACACCCCTTTCCAGGCTGCGGGGAAGGGGCCTTTTGCCGCTTCCCCGCAGCCTGGAAAGCGGCGGATCGGGGCTTCAGTGGCTGCCGCTCTGGCCGCTGAGGCCCCAATCCAGCGGGGAAAGGTGCGCCTACAGGCCGCCCCAAAGGGGCGGTCTGTGACGTGCCCTAGTCTAGCATTCACTCCACTCCACCAGTTATGAGAGCAAGGATTAATACATTTCAGCCAACGGAGGACTTAGTTGCAAGCAATAAGCGACCTGGCGCCTCCAAATGTTGTGGACTCTTATCAGCCACAGATAGTATGGCAAATGCTCAACGATTATGGGTGTTATAGCATAAAATATCTGGAGGGCAGGGCCACTTACCTCTGCTCTGTGGGGTTTGCCAAGAGCTGCAGAATGCCCAAGGTGCAACAAACAACTATTAAATGCACGCACACACACACTGTAATGCTTTGTTTTCAAGAATCATTGCACCAGAGAAGCTGATTGTTTAACCAATTAGATCACGTCTCTCAAGCTTGTCCAAACTCAAACTCAGCATTGTGTGCTCCAGATGCACTTACAAAATGCCACACAATAAATCAGCAAGGAAAGCAAACAAAAGGCTTAAGTGCTCACGTTATATCTTTGGCCAGTGGCACAGATCTTATAAATAAAATGACTGTACTCTGACTTGGCTGGAGCCCACAAAGAAAACCAGCTCACCCTCACTCTGCTGATCTTCAGAAAGGAGCAGTTTAGAAATAATGCAGCTGCATTTAGTACCAAAACATCCCAAGCTTCATCTATTGCCCAAG
Organism: Sceloporus undulatus; assembly: GCF_019175285.1. Taxonomy (NCBI): domain Eukaryota; kingdom Metazoa; phylum Chordata; class Lepidosauria; order Squamata; family Phrynosomatidae; genus Sceloporus; species Sceloporus undulatus. The sequence continues at coordinate 313,867,890 of NC_056523.1, read as the reverse complement.
GCAGTATTCTGTCAAGGGCCACTGATTTTCTCATGAGGCTCCTATACAGCCTTTGTGTCTCTTTGCAGCTTTGTCCAAGTGAACTGTGCTGCTTTTGTAAAGTAACACCCGAAATCCACAAAACAGCCAACCACAATGTACTAAATATATGATGCATGTTTTTCAGAGCTCCACTGGCTTCTTCATCAGGCAAAAAGTCATGGTACATACTTCTTTCATGGTACAAGTTTGATTTGTCAGATTTATGGGAGAACAAGCCTTATTAGCTGTTATTTGTCATGACAACTGTAGAGAACCTCCAACAGGGAATTGCAACAGGAGTCCTGCTTCTGATGGTCACAACTTCCCTTGCTGGTGGGATGGCATTGGCAACATCCTCCTCCTACACTTCGATCAGTAGCTGAACAGACCTCATATGCTTGCTGTGGCCTGCTTCCAGGGCAGAAAGGGGTGACATATCACTGCCCCTTCCTGCCAATCTGTAGAGCCCCTTAGTATGTTCCACAATGGTGTCATTCTGAGTCGTAGAAGAGATATTGTGCATCCAAGCCTTGCAAGTTTCCCAACTGCCCCCACCACCACCAGTGAAAGATGCAGCTAAGCCTCATGCAGATAGGCAAAGAGCAGGAGACACCACCATACTAAATGATCAGTGAGGCGGAGTTGTGGTTTTAACGATCCCGAAAAGAAATTTTATGCAACCCTTATCCCCACCATGGTCTTAAAGGCTGCTAGTTCCCCTTGTTTTTCTTGTGCACCAGTACTGAATGTATATTACTTGCCAAGGTCACCAGGTGGCTTTCCATGGCCAAGCAGATGATCTCCAGAGTCACAGTCCAACACTCAAACCACTACACAATACTGGGTCTCTATTATTACTAGTAGAACAATTAAGATTAATGCTACTACAGGTTGTCTATCTTATCTGAAATATTGCAAAATCCCAAATTGTCCATATGAGTGGCCAAGATAGTGACATTTTAGCTTTGCGATGGTTCAATGTACACAAATTTTGCACCTAATTATTTAAAATATCATGTATAAAATTACTTGCAGTTTTCTTGGATAAGATGTATAACATAAATTTCATATTTAGACTTGGGTCCCATCTGTAAGATATCTCATTATGTATATGTAAATATTCCAAGATCAGAAAAAACCGAATTCAAGCATTTCAGATAAGGGAGATTCAACCTGTAATACTGAGTGCCTAGCCTAATTAGATCAATTAGAGTAGTTTACTAATGCTTCAGTTTCTGTGGATAAGTGATGATTATTGGAATAATTTATGAATATTTTCTTCATTTAGGCATCAAGAGTCCTCTTCCACAAGGGAACCCTCCCCTGCTCTTATTCCCATTTTAGATACCAACTAAAAAAGACAACACAAAATGGTATCTATGCTGTGATTACTGGTCATGGCAGAGATTTCACAACCCACAATGCCTTGCACCCATCATGGGGCTAGACTGGGAATTAAGGCAAACTGCAAAAGGGTCATGTCACCACCAAGTCTCAAGGGACAGTAGCATTCCCAAGATTTTATCACCACCGGACACTTCAGATATCCTCATGTACATGCAGAAATGTAGAGAAATGATAAAAAGAAAAGACATACAGTATAGATTAAAGAACTAAATTTGTTCCCTTTACTCCAATGCTATGAATTTATTGATTGCTAGATTTGAAACAGGGACATGCAGAGCAGGTACCCCACCACTACTGCCCAGTCGTTTCTAGGCAGAATCCAGACAATCCCAAGTGTCTGTATTTGTACTTCTACATCTTTCCAGTTAACTGTTTTTATGGCTGAAAATTAGGTTTAATGCCTGCTAATACCTGAAGAAATGAAGGAGCAGAGGAGCAAAGGTGAAGCAGAGTCGCCTGCTGGTTTTTTGTTTTGTTTTGAGATAGGAAGTACATGTCTATCAGTTTTGGCTGACCTCTTTCCAAGAAACCTGACACCTGGCTTGACAAGGAACTGAGAGGTGTCAGTTCCTACTTAAAAACTACAATTGCTAAGGTTCTTGGTGGGGAAGCTATGCCAACAAGTTGCGAGTTGTTTTTTAACCATAGCAGACATGTTGAAAAGCATGCTAGCCAAGTATAAAACGTAGAGGCTGCATCTCCCAAGATCATAGTTGCTCAAGACATTCTGAAGCAATGGGGAGCTTTAATAGAAGTCATCCTCATCTGGCAAGCCAAATGATAAATTAACACAAATTTCAACACATACATATAGTCAAAAGAGATTGGCAAGTAGGAATACATTTACCTTCCTACAAGTATTGTTCCTTATAGTTTATATTTCAACATTGTCCCAGCCAAGATCCCCCTTTTATACAAGATGCCTTATCATACTTAAGACAAAGAAGTAAGCTGCAATTAATGACTAGGTTACTACAGTTTGAGAACTGGTATACCTTCATGGCAACATTCTGCATTTTGGTAGATAGTCTCAAGGGAGAGTTAACTGTCCAATGAATTTATTTTCTTCTCTTTCTAAGAACCCAAATGAAAACGTACATTTTGGAAAACGGTAATTATTCCCCCCCCCCCACTTTTTAGTAGTAGTTTAACGTTTTATCAGATGTCAAGCCTAGACCTTTTTGAAAATTATGAAAATACTTTTATGGGATTCTTTTAGGGACCTGTAAAAGCTGCATGTTGCAAAATAGGTGATATCTAAGGGCTAAATCACATGGCAGAAATAATCCAGTTTGAGACCACCATAACTGCTCTGGCTCAATGCTAGGGAATTCTGGGAACTGTAGTTTTGTGAGTCATTTACCTTTCTCTGTCAGAGAGCTCTGGTGCCACAACAAATTACAGTTTCCAGAATTCCCCAACACTGAGCCAGGGCAGTTAAAGCAGTCTCGAACTGGATTATTTCTGCAGTGTATTGTTTTGGCACTAAGTAATGCATACTGCTTATAAAAACAACAACAACAACTAGTAATCAGTACATTCAAATATCCCAACAGAATGAATGAGGTAAGGAAGGGAGGGGAGGAAAGAAGAGTTCCTGAAATCAGTGAATTTCAAGTTAAATTCAACATGATTATATTTTCACTTGAAAAAAAAGAGAATGAAGAATATTTGTTTTTGTAGGATGATGAAACAGGATCTTCAGAGCAAAGAGGAGGGCTCTGGTGAACACTGGCTTGGATTCTGCCCAAGTTGATCTCAGTTAGGGTTTGCAGCGCTGGACAAAGCGTGGGTAGAGACACACATCCCGAATGTGGTGCCTGTTCAGAATCCAGGTTAGGAATCTTTCCAAGCCCAAGCCGTAGCCACCATGTGGGCATGTGCCATATTTACGCTGTGAAGCCAAATAAGAAAGAAACATCATCAGTTCACTGACTTGACAAACAGCAAGATCAGAATGAAGAAGCAAGAACCTATAACCATGTACAACTTCAAATGCCTTGCAGCCAGATCTTCAAGATACAGGACTGTGACTTTTTAATTATTTCCATTCCTATTTTCACCACTGAGGATGGGGTATATTCTTTCTCTCCTTAGAACAGCCTTGCAAGGACAGAAACAGTAACTGCCTCAATCCTCCTGTGGTGTTTGTCTGAGTGGGGATTTGAACTCATGTCTCTGCAGTCTTCTGCCCAGGACTGTATTTACAGTATTCTGTAAACTGCCTTGGGTCTCCATATCAAAAGTCAGTTGAGATATGGATAAATAATTTAAATAAAATAATTGCTACACAAGAGGTCAAGAACATTTAGCTTTCTATATATTTTGGATTATAGTTCAAGCATGGAAATACAGGGTCTGTTGGTGGCAGAGGCAGGCATCACTTCTCTAGCAATTTTGAAGAAATCAAGTGTTTTAAAACCGACCCCAAATCCACTACCATATGCTTCTATGGAGCAGGGAGGCTTGCCTCCTCCAGAGCCAGTGTGGAAGTGCAGGATGCTAGCCTCTATAAGCAGGTGAGGCAAACATATATATGTTGGCATTGTAATATGTGTAAGGCTGTGTTAAAAGGATCTGCTTTGCAGAGCACTGCTTGCAAATATGTGGCCTGTATTAGCAGCTTCCAATTCTCTCTTGAAGGCCTTTAAGCAGTAGAGAGGTCAGCAAGACTGCAAAAGAACCACCACCACCACCACCCTGCCCTAGGACTCTGCTGATAGTGACAGCTACCACCCTAGCACCAAGGCCACATCCAAACAACACCTAGTCTTGCTGCAGATCGAGGATCGAGAGAAACCTCTTTACTTGCCTTCTGTGTTGCTAACTTTAAACAGAGGCTGGCTAGCCCTCTGTCACAGCTGCTTTGATTGTGTGTTCCCACATGGCAGGGGGTTAGATTGGATGGCCCTTGAGGTCTCCTCCAACTCTATGATTCTAACTAGATTACTGCACTACACTCTTACAGTGCTGCTATTCCATTTTAACTGTTCTAGCTGCCTCCTGATGCATTCTGGGATTTGCAGTTTAAAGAGGGGGATTTAGAATTCTCAGCCAGAGAGCTCTTAGGCCTCACTGAACTACAAGCCTCAGAATGCAACAGGAGACAGTCAGAGCAGTTAATGTGGAATAGCAGCACTATAAGAGTGTAGTGCGGTAATGTCAGTCACAAGAGATCAAGATATTATTTACAGCACCACCAGAAGTTATGCAGGTGGTGAGGGAAGGAGGGTGACAGGCACAACTGTGCTTTCCCAGTGTCCATTTGGAGAAGGGTATGTGTGGAATTGCACATGGTAGGTTCCAGCTGCCACTATATATCCTGGGGGACAACTGTTGTGCAAAGAAGTACTCAATGCCTCCTGCACAGGATTGAAATAAGAAGGTATGCCAGTACAGGGTTTGCAATTGTGTGAGGAAGACTTCCTCCCATTTTTCCCAAAGGCCACACTTTCCAAGCACTTCAGGAGTGTTGCAAAACAATTCCTGCTGCTATTTTTGATCACTGGAGCATGGAGCACATCTATCACCACATGCAGACTACGGGTTGCACTGTCTCCATTCCTGTGCAAGGGTAACTTTGGTTACACTAGTGTGTGCTGCCAAGAAGATTCCAGACTTTAAGAAGTATGCTTAAAGAGAGGTAACAAAGGATTTGGTCCTTCCCTTAGCCTTACTAGCATAGCCACAATGCAGTATGTCTCTGTCATATGGAAAGAGAACCACAGCTAAACCAAAAGGAGCTGCTAGACGAATGGTGGTGCATCAAGCAGTGTAGCAGAAATAGATTAAATGTCCCCTTCTAGGCTTTGGTTTGGATCTTTCTGTCAGCTCCTATGAGCCGCTGCCTTGGGGCACCAGCTTGTTAAAGATGAAGCTGATCAGGCCGTGCCCTTTTAGACAGAATACCTTTCAAGAACCACTTTCTGTTCTGTAAATTAATAAAACAAGCAGAGCAGAAAGGAAGGTTGCAGCTCCCCAAGGTTTTAAATGTTGCCACTGAGGCCACACCACAATTTCCATGCAAAGGATGGAAGTGGGAAACTGGATAGATTGGCGCAATCACTCCTTCAGTGAGCAAGAGTGATGGGTCTTCTCCCCTGCCACAGAAACCAGCCAAATGCAACAAACAATGTGTCAAGCATGAGCATTTGGGTCGCCCAAGGGCTGAAGAAGAGACTCTGAGCCAAGAAACAGTTTAAAATTTCTGCTGCCAGATGTGTCCTGAGTGCCAAAATTAAGAGTAACTCAAAACAATATCCAGAGTTGGGGAACACAGTTTATTAAGTGCCAACCCCCTCTCCCCAAAGTGCAAGCTTTTCAGTTCTACAGAACTCTTTTCATCAGGCAAGAAAGTACAAAAACTAGAGGCTAGGGTAACTCTAAAAATTTGGCCATATGAAAGTGCAATATGACAACAATGGGAGGGTCTAAGTTGCCCAACCCTGATTTAAATAGATTACAGTGGTGCCTCGGGTTACGAAATTAATTCGTTCCGCGGCCGCTTTCGTAACCCGAAAAGCCTTCGTAAGCCGAATTGCCATAGGCGCTAATGGGGAAAAGCCGCGTTTCGTGCGAAAAAGCGCCGAAAAGCACCAAAAATTTTCTTCGTAACCCGAAAAAACATTCGTAACCCGGAACAATTATTTCCAATGGGATTTTTTCGTATCCCGAAAATTTCGTAACCTGGGTATTTCGTATCCCGAGGTACCACTGTACATCAATCTGTTCAATGTAGCATCATTCACACAGTTGGCAATGTAAAACAGTGCTTCCCAAGCTAACTGTTGTGAGGGATCAGTGGTTATTTTTCTTCCAATGTGCCAGGGAATGATAACATATTTGTGCCTATGGATTACAACGATTTCTTTACTTTCTGAAAACTCACTAAGGGCCTGCAGTTAATGGCTGAGGGACCAGCACTGCCACCACTCTGAGTAACATTTGTTTTTGTATGGAAAGGCGGGGTATAAATAAAACTAATAATAATAAATAATAATAATTTCAATTTATGATGACTCTTAAGTTGAAAAACTTATCCTAGGGGTTTCTTGGCATGATTTATTTAGTAGTGCAGTTTATCAATGCCTTCCTGTGAGGCTGAGAGAGGGTGGCCCAAGGCCACCAAGGGTTAGTCTATATGCTAGCGTATTGTACAAATTGCTGCCGATTTTTGTACATCTGCGATGGTGCTTGTCTTCACTTTCCTGTGCAAATTCCCATCTATTTACCCTCCCTCTGCTGAAAATATGCAGCCATGCAAAGCAAATCGGTGAACACACATTTGATCATGCACATCTTCATGGATACTCTGGGAAAAACTGCAACTTCTTTTTCTGCAGTTTATGGAATTTTTGCCCCCTGCGAAAAACCTGAAATCATCCGAATTGCATGTGGCCAAATCACATTCTATTCCAATCAAATGAGGAATATTTTAATTGTGTATACAAGCCCTCAATGGAATTTCCATGCCTGAATATGTATTTAAGCCTTGGTCTCTCAGACCATTATGCCATGCCATGCAGTAGCATTGCTGTGAAAAACTTTTGGAAAGCCAAGAGTAGGCACAGCGTGTCAGAATCCAGTAGAATCTGTCATAACTCTGTAAATGTATTTCTATGTTGGCTGTGTAATAGAATGATAACTGAGTGTGAGTTATGTTGAATGTATATACATCAATAAATATTACTGTTTAGTATATATGCATAAATTGTATGTGAAAACCATTTATAGGCAACTCTCAAAAAGAATGTTGATGGCTCTAGCTGGAGAGACTGCCTGGTTTGAATATGCATAAATGTGTGGAGGAGTATTTTTCTAAAGCCAGCCTTGTGGAAAAAGAACAGCAAGGCAAGAACAAAGTTTAAAAGAAGAGTTGGACAAATGGGCCTAAAATTGGTACTAGGTGGGTATGTTATAGAATAAAAACAAATCAAGTGAATGCTTGCGAAACTAGAGGGCAGGGCATGGGTCACAACAGGATGGAGACCGTTGATGAGGGCAGATCTGGTTGCAGTCTCCTTTCAGCAATTGGTAACAGCACAGACTGTGTCTCGTCTAGCTTGGACCCCAGACATAGTGCAGGCCATCACCATGAGGAGCAGGTGCAAAAAGACATCTGATAACCCCCAGGGCAAGGAGGTTAGCAGCCAGACTTGTCCCCATCCTACCTCACTCACTCATGCTCTATTGTCCTTTAGAACAATAGACTCAACCACTTAGCTGTCAAACTGTATCTGGATCTGTTTTGCTTGGACAACTTTAGCAAGATGGAGGGGGAGGGAAATATACTTTAAAAAAACTAGTTTGTCCACTAAAAGATTGTTTTCTTTGGCCTATGTTTGGCCTTGGAACAATTTAGTGTTTACACAGTTGTTCACAGAGAAGGGAAATATAAAACCCAACAAGAGAAACCATACTAAATACTACGCACCTGGTCTGTGTACCAATAATAAGGTGTGGGATCAATGCCTTCTCTCTTGTAGCCTTCCAGCAGCTCCTCACTGTCCCAAATACGCATTGAGCCTCCCACAATCTCTCCAACATTGGGCATCAGTACATCAACCTAAAGAAGGCAAGATATTTTTAAACTAAACAAAAACAATACAGTAAGAGTTCACAGGGGACAAGTGAAAATTAACTTAGTTTAAGTCAGGTCTTTTTTTTAAAAAACTATGAAGAGCATGGTTTGGCTGAAACAGGCTGTGCTTAGGGTCTTAAATGCCAATGCTGATGAAAGCACTACAGGTAGATCATCTATTCTCACCCCAAGTTGTATATACCAGATTGTGACCTCATTTCCCAAGGCTCTTCTTATTTCATAGCTTTTTACACCACTCTCCATCATTTCAGCTTCCAGCTTGTATTGTAGTGAACCCCTGACCTCACCTTTTCTCTAAAGACACTCCCTCACATACAACACACATTGTTTTTTAACCAAGTCACAGCCACTGTCCAAATTACAGAGAAGCAAGTGGTAGAATTCTAGAAAACTGTAGGCGCATCTACACTGACAGGAAAATCCAGCTTCAAATTACCCTGATCTGTAGCAACCATGGGCTTTACACATGAAGGCAAGTTCCAGAGAACTGTCCATATAGTTCTTCCTTTCGAACTCACCTGTCTGATAAATCACAGTATGGACGGCCACATAGCTGTGGCCGTTCTAAGGGCTTTTTTCTGTCCCTTCCCATGTCTATATATGTATGTATTTCTGAACAAAGACAGGAAAAATCTCCACTTTTCCTGCTCTAGATTAAAGCCCTGAAACATTGAGAAAGCCCAGATTTAGCCTCAATTGTCCCATGTCATTTGAACAGCTTGCTGTGAAAACTGTGTAAGACCATGTTGTTTGGCCTGTGTGGAACTCCCTGTACAAACCTGTTCAAATTTTAAGACGTTTTGGGAAGGGGTCTCTCTTGGTCCCACTACCACCACAAGCACAAATGGTGAGGACACAGGAGAGAGCTTTTTCAGTGGCTGTTCCCATGCCATGGAACTCCTTTCCACAAGAAGTCCAATTCTACTCTATTCTCTCTTTCTGCCAGCAGGAAAAGACCATTCTATATAGGCAGGCCTTTGATTTTTAAAACACATGGTAAAAAGGTGTTTTCAGTATGGTGTGCTGAGCTTTTTTTAGTTACATTTTTAAAGTGCTTTAAGTTATTTTAAGTATGTGCTTTTTAAATAAATAGTTTTTTAGAAAAAATCTTTTGTATAATGGAGAGTTGAGTTGAACTCTATATGACATGCCAGAAAAAAAATGGCAAATAAATAAATACTTTCAGAAGTGCCCCACATTAGAGTTGGAGGGCATGTAAGGACATATTCATTTTTGAATGCTTCCCTGCACTAATGCACTCAAACTGTAGAAAATGAGGGTATCAGAAATAAATTTAAGACAGTTCTTTCCCTGATATGCCAGCTTGCACCATGCAGGGAGCATTCAAAACAATAGCACTACATACACTCCAAAGTAACAGTCCAGAGCATCTTCTGCAGATAAATGTGATTCAGACCTCATCAACAAGTGTCAGAAATCAAGTAATTTCCATTCATGTGTGTGATATAACCATTGAAGAAGATCTCACAATCTTTTAAGACTTCCTGATCTATCCACAAAACCATCTTAAACACTCTTAAAGCACAGCTTGCTTTGAGAGAAGTGTTGTGACTTTCTATAAAATCTTACTGGTTAATTGCTTTCAAGACCTCGCTAACCTCCTGACAACTCTCATGTCTGTTCCTCAGTTAACAAATCTGTGGAGTCATTTGAATGTGGGGAGGGAGGGAAGAACCCCATTAAAAAGTCTAACAGCTCCCCTGCCCCATCTTGCATGCAATACGTGCAGGGAACATAAACTGACAGATTCAGTAAGGCGGGAATCCTCAGGGCAGCGCTGCATGTAGAAGGACTTTATCTCAGCAGGAAATCGACACAGCAAGATTGGCTCATTAATGGCATCCGTCATCTGTCTCTCGGGAGCCTCCGGAATATCCTGCGGTTAAGAACAAGACTTATTAGTTCATCCACTCCCACCTCCTTCTGCTTAGAATAGCAGTGCTATATCTTCACTCACTAAGCCCCCTTCCTTCACAAACCTCACCCCTTTAGCAATGGGGCGTGTGTGTTGTCTGTGTCCATTTTAACTAACCTAACTTCGATGTACTCATTATCAGCTGCAGCTTCCAAGTCTCAAGGGAGTGAATCCTCTTTGGCTTTTAGTCCAAAAGGGAGCTTGCCAAAGTACCAAACCCTATCCCCTAGAATAAATCCAGCACTACAGACAACTCACCACTCTATTGTCACAGAATCCACCACCATTTATTGCTGCTTATTTATATAGCCGGGGTGATGCTTAGTGTTCAAATGTCTCATTATTTGATTTACAGTAAAATGTAGTTCAATAACCCATGAAACTATAATTCTCATGTATCCATTGGATCAAGGTATTGTCTGCAAGCTAAGGAGGAATCTCAGTACTATGATACTCACAGCAAACTCATTCTCTTAGTGGGGAATCTTGGGTAGTCAAAACACTATTGCCCATACACAAGAGTAGGGAGTTCCAAAGTTTGGGGGCAGCCACTAAGAAGGCTCTGTCTCCAACTCTTGACATGCTTAATAGATGTTATCAAGGCAGAGAGATAACTCCCTGGAAAATGTCAACATCCAGACAAGTGAATACTGAACCAATCTAGTACCTTGGAAGGGATTACCAGCACTCTGAATCATGCCTGGAAACAGATCTAGCTATTACTTAGGTATCACATCCTCCTTCTGACTCCAGTCAAGACCATTTTGAACCTGCAGATGTTTTCAAACAGGTTTCAAAGGCACTGTTCTTAAAGAATAATAGAATCATAGAGTTGCAAGAGACCGCAAGGGCCATCCAGTCCAACGCCCTGCCATGCAGGAACTCTCAATCAAAGCATCCCAGACAGATGGCCATCCAGCCTCTGCTTAAAGACCTCCAAGGAAGGAGACTCCACTACACTCAGAGGGAGTTTGTTCCACTGTTGAAACAGCCCTTACTGACAGGAAGTTCCTCCTAATGTTGAGGTGGAATCTCTTTTCCTGTAGCTTGCATCTATTGCTCTGGGTCCTTGTCTCTGGTGCAGCTGAAAACAAGTTGGCTCCCTGCTCAGTATGACATCCCTTCAAGTATTTAAACAGGGCTATCATATCACCTCTTAACCTTCTCTTCTCCAGGTTAAGCATCCCCAGCTCCTTAAGTCGTTCCTCATAGAACATGGTTTCCAGACCTTTAACCATTTTAGTCACCCTCCTTTGGACACACTCCAGTTTTTCAACATCTTTTTTAAATTGTGGTGCCCAGAACTGGATGCAATATTCCAGGTGGGGCCTGACCAGAGCAGAATAGAGTGGCACTATTACTTCCCGTGATCTAGATACTATACTTTTACTGATACAGCCTAAAATCGCATTGGCCTTGTTAGCTGCTGCGTCGCACTGTTGATTCATGTTCAACTTGTGGTCTACTTGGACTCCTAGATCCCTTTCACATGTAGTCTCGTTCAGCCAGGTGTCCCTCATCCTATATCTGTGCATTTTATTTTTCCTCCGTAAGTGCAGTACCTTACATTTCTCCCTGTTGATGTTCATTTTGTTAGCTGTGGCCCAACTTTCTAGTTTATTCAGGTCAATGTAATATGGAAATCTGAAACTGCTACATTTCAAAGAACAGGGACAGATTTACAAATAACAATAACAAAGCTTACATCTCCAAATTCATAGTAGTTTCCATCTTCCTTCTTCACATCATGTTCCTTCAGCCACACAATGGCATCTGTGTAGTTCATGCGCCTGAAGGGACGTTTTGGGAGTTCAAAGTTCTGCACAACAGAAGAAAGGCACCCTTGAGTTCCAAAAGCAAACCTTTTGATTTGTTGATTTATCTGAATTTTCTTGTCCCTAATTGTAACAGGCAAAGTTTAGACACATTACTCCCTTGGACTACAGTCCGCAGAATCCTTCACCATCTGTGCTGGCTGGGAGATTCTGAGAGCTGTAGTCCAAAGAAATGACATTTCAAAGTTCTGGCAATATGTTATGACAACATACAAATCAAAGTACACAAAATCTGTTGTTTTTAAAATATTATCATTTCTATTTATGTATACTGTAGTTTCCATTCCTCCTCTCCCTTTATGTTATTATCTAGACCAGTGGTTCTCAAAGGCTGATCCTCCATTTGGTGTGGACTTCAGATCCCAGAAGCCCCAGCCAACTTGGCCAACAGTCAGGAATTATGGAAGCTGAAGTCCAAAACATCTGGAAGACCACTGATCTAGACTGTAAGTCCCCTGGATCAGGGATCTGCCTACAACACATTCACAGAGGTAGTGTAGTAGTAAAAGTACAGTGGTACCTCGGGATACGAATTACCCAGGTTACGAATTTTTCGGGATACGAATAAATCCCATAGGGATTTATTGTTTCGGGTTACGAAGGTTTTTTCGGGTTACGAAAAAACCCTGGCGCTGTTTTAAATGGAGCCGCGGCAGAGCCGCGGCTTTTTTTTCATTAGCGCCTATGGCAATTCGGGTTACGAAGGTTTTTCGGGTTACGAAATTAGCCGCGGAACGAATTAATTTCGTAACCCGAGGTACCACTGTAATAATAGATGGTAGGACAAAACCAAGTATGGCATTTGAAAGCATTTCCCAGAATCCTTTGCAATGGGAGTTATATGGCCAATATAGCAGAACTGCTATGCATAACATGGCCAAAATTCAGAAAGAAAATGGGCTGAAGTCAACAAGCAAAACATCTTTTGTTTGTCATGGCCACTTACTGGATTGAGGGCATACAATAACTCAGATACAGGTGATTTCAAGACTCTGTCCACAACATCGCAAACTAGATCCTCCAAACGGTTCAGCAAGTCTTCAAAGCTCATGAAAGGACATTCGGCTTCAATGTGTGTGTACCTGTATGAGAAAGCGGCAAGCAAAGACATTTTTATTCAGGTGTGTTTTTGGTAAATTACCAAAGAGGGATTTCATGAATGGGTGCTTTATATTTTCAAACTGATGTGCTTTTGTTTTTAATTCAACTGCTTTTCAGTACTGTGGTTTAGTATTATAGATGCTGTATTTCAGAATTCTGAAATCTGAAATGTTCCCAAAAGCAAAACTTTTTTCATGGGCGTCTGCGACAGTGGCACCTTTGCTTTCTAGATGGTTCAATGTACTCAAACTTGGTTCCATGCAGAAAATTGTTAAAAACATTGTATAAAATTACAGTACATTAAGGATATGTGTAGAAGATGTAAATGAAACATAAATGAAATTTGCATTTAAATTTGGGTCTCATCTCCAAGATATCTCATTATTGTGTATATGAAAATATAGGTATTCCAAAATCCCCCCAAAATCTGAAATCCAAAACACTTCGGCTTCCTAGCATTTCGGATAAGGAAGACTCAACTTGTATACCTTTTTTGTTTTCATTTACACATTTAAAAAAACACCTCTCTTGAGTCCCAGATTGAGGAGAAAGGCAGGTTACAAATGAAAGTCAATAAAAGTAGATGTTTTGAGTATAAAATAGGTGGAGAACCTGCCTGAGAACCATCTAACTCTGAGGCAGGTTCTCTACCTAGAGAGAGAACCTTACTTACTAGGTCTCTATTCACCTGTTCTCTCCATCACAGGCTCTAAAGCAGCTGATAACAAATTAAAGCAAAGTACAACTGAAACCTTATTATATAAAAGCTGAAAATACTGCAGTTAAAAGCACAAAGTTAAAACAGTTTAAAAGACAATAAAAAGGACACATTTACAACTCAGAACAGTAAAAGCCTTTCTGCCCCATGAATTGCAAGAACTAAACTAAATACATTTTTTTTGCTTAATTCATTTCTGCAAATGAATATGTTTAAGCTGCTCGTCCACAATATTTTATGTTGAACTGTGTGCCCTACACACTGAAATTAGTCTTTTGTAGCACCGTGATAACTTTGAAAGCAGTGAATGGTGAGACAAGGAGGCTGTGATAGGAAAGAAAGAATAACTATAGAAGCATCCACTCTCAGGAGCATCCTTGTTTGGTCAGAATTTTTTTAGATTGGTTATAATTTCTTCCCCCCATTCGTTATTTTTAAAGCATATGCCGCCTATGATTGGTGGCACTTCTGTGATGGCATGGAATGCCCATGAATATTCAAGAGAGAGAAAGAGAAAATCAATACTTCAAAATAATATCTTTGATTCAATTTTTCTCAGGAAAAGGAACATTGTAAATTTTTCAAGGATAGGTTTAATCTTTACATATGCCTTGAGGACAGGTATAGTGTGGTGGGGCAGCCTGAAGGAAAGGATAAAAAAGATTAAAGGGGCTGAAGGATGATTTGGTGGAGAAAAGGGCTTCAGGAAAGGAGCAGAGAAGAGCTAAAATGAAGCCAAGAAAGGCAAGTAGAAGAATATACTCTTAAAAAAAGAAAAGACAGATGGCCTGTTGCTTTGGAGACAAGTATACTGGGGAAGTTGGCCCAGCAGGCATGTGAACCAGGCACGTCCATGAGGATAAAGACAATCCTTCAAATAACTGTGTCCCAAGCTGTTCAGGGCTTTAAAGGTCACTACCAGAACTTTAAAATGGGCTAGGAGACAGGGGTGTCACTGGGCTTGGCATCACCCAGTGCGGTAACTCATGGTGTCACCCTCCCTTAACCTCCTCTCATATCACACCATATAGAATCCTTGGTAATGCTTTTTGTACTAACGAACTGTAACTCTTGTATATCACTAAATGTATTGGCAATAGGTGTGACATAAACAACTAACAAAATTACCATTATACCTTTTAATTACAGTATCACATGTACAGCCTAAATATATTTACATGTACATAGTTTCATGTGGTTAAAGTGAAAATTAGGTAATGTGATGTTTTTAAAGAAAGTTTTAAAAGGAATTTTTTAAAATTTTAATTTAAAAAACCCTGAGGTCTCTGCTTTCTCCTCCCACTGAGCCTTGCCTCACTCATGCCATCTTTTCCACTGATCTCCAATGTTTTAAAGGGAGGCAGGCAAAAGCCACAGCCCATTTCTGACAAAAGGTAGATGTTTGGAGAACTGTGGTGTTGCCACCTAGAATGTCACCTGGAGCAGCCTGCACCCCCTAGTGATACCCCTGTTTGGAGATGCACAGGACAGGTATCATATGGTACATCAGCAACAAAGAGCTGAACATCAAGTCATTTCTTTTCTTTGTTTTACATTTTTAAATTATATCATCTAAACCATATTCCCATTAAACCATTTATTATTAATTAAACCAATATTTAAAAAAAATATTAACATCTCCATTCTTATTTCTATTCTTTTTCAAACTATACTATTATTATTATTATTATTAACCTTTATTTATAAAGCGCTGTAATTTTACTAGTCATGATTCTACTGAAACTTAACACTATTAATTTGCCACTATTTAACTTATCACTATAACTAAGGGCACCCCATCCCCAGAGCATATTATCCTATTATTCTGCCTTCCAACTGGTAATTCTTCTTCTGGAGGTAAATCACCATCCTCTTTTATTAACACCTTTTCTACAAACATGTTCTATATTGCATCAAAATCATTCCTTTTCATTATTCCTTTTTTTAACTAGATTCCACATCAAGTCATTTGTAAATACCTACAGGCTTTCAGTGCACTTAGTTTGGAACACTGCATTATACATTTTGTCCTGCAAATGCTCTCTTACTCAGCTAAATGCCTGCGCGTCCGAGACTGTTCAGCTCTATATGACTGAGCAATGCAAAAAGTGTCTCCCAATGCTGGGATGCAGGTCTCCAGATACAGCTGGGATGACTGCGTCAAATATGCTTCTTCGCCAAAGTAATCCATTTTGAACAGAGTAGAGCCCCCTTCCACCTGTGTTTGAACCAGTGTTGGTGGAGTGATCTAGAACAAAAAAGACAGACACATTATATGAATATTCTAGGACACAGGAAACTGCCCTGGTCCATCTGGCTCAGTATTATTTACTCTGCATGGCAGCAGCTCTCCAAGGCTTCAGGTAGGATTCTGCCCTACCTGGAGAATGCTAGTATTATCCAGCAAATAATGATCAAGCTTCATCTTGGTTAGCCCCCAAAATCAGACTGAGTACAGCCAGGGTGGGTGGATGGTCCATTATTACATTACATTATATTATATGACACTATACTATATTATATTGTGTTCTTGTTCTTAGAATCATGGGCTGCATCCACAGTGCAGAAATAATCCAGTTTGATACTACTTTAACTCCCATGGCTCAAGGCCATGGAATTCTAGGAATTGTAGTTTGTTGTAGCATCAGACCTCTCTGACAGAAATGGCTAAATATCTCACAATACAAGCTGAACTTGATGTTCAGCTCCCAGAATAACACAGCATTGAGCCATGGCAGTTAAAGCAGCATCAAACTGCATTATTTCTGCAGTGGGGATAAGACCATAGGATCTTAGAGGTAGAAGGGGCCACAAGGGTCATCTATTTCAACCCCTTGTTAAAGGAGGAATATATAACTAAAATCTTGTGTGCCTTCAAATTACATGTGATTTATAGCAATCGTAAGGTGAATTTACGATTTTGGGGGGGGGGGGGTATTCTGAGGCTGAGACAATGTGATTAGCCCAAAGCCATTCAGTAGGTTTCTGTGGCCAAGTGAGAATCTAAACCCGGATCTCTCAAGAGTTCTAGTACAACACTTAAACCACTACACCATATTGACTCTATATTGTATTATATTACTTTAGCACCAGTTTCTGGCTCTTGGGAAATGCTGAACTATTTAAATAAGGATTGTCTTTTGCATTCAGTTTGTAAAACAAACTTCTGGAGTGTGTGTGTGTGGAAGGGATGTTACCAATGTCTTATCTGCTGCATCAAAAAAGTTTCCTTCAGCAAGAATTAAAATTCAGCCTCACTTTCCCCTTCCTGGAAATGGGTTTATAGCCAAGCTACCCACCACCCAGGATCTCATGGCTCCTTTCTCCAGCTCTTGCTCAAGCCTTGGATATACACATCTCCATCTGCCAAGCAATTTGAGATCATTTCCTTCCCGCAAACTGGTTCTGCCGAGTTAAAACAGGTAAAATCTTAGGTAGTACAGGCACACCAGTGAAGGTAAACAGAGCAGCAGAACCACTTACCTCATAGTAGCCTCGGTCAAAGAAGTGATCCCTGAAGCACTGGACGACTGTGGAGCGCACCTTTAAGATCCTGCTCAGGGTCTCCCCACGAATCATCATGTGCCGGTTGTTCAGCTGCACATCAACGTCCGACTCTTCATTGACCAGGTTATCAGCTCCACCTGCCGGAGCCAGCCCAATGAGTTCCCAGTAGTCACAGTTCAGCTCATGGCCTCCTGGAGCCTGTTGGGATTTGAATCATATTTGTGTTTTTAAAAAGAGGATAGCACAAAAGTGGCATCCTTTGAAACACCAACTAAAGCTCACGATTAACAAGGCACATTCTCTCAGGAAAATAGATCAGCTGTCAGGAAAGTTTGAAGAGGGGGAAATGTGGCTAAAGACAACCTCATCTATAAACACTGCAGAGTCTTTTCTGTTGTAGCACCCAGGTTGTGGAACTCCCTTTGGTCTAAAGATTCAGTAAGTCTCCACTCAAGAGATGCAGGAAAGTTGCTAAGATTAGAGAGAGAGAGAGAGAGAGAGAGAGAGAGAGGAGGGGGGGAAGGAAGGAAGGAAGGAAGGAAGGAAGGAAGGAAGGAAGGCACAGAACTTATGTTGTGAGCTAAATGTTTCACTTTGAACAAAATCAGTTCTTTTCATACAGATTTTCTTTTTATCTTACTCTTGCTTTTAATGTAACACACTGTTTTTTTAGTAATCTGTTCTAGGCTGAGTCTCCCTTATCCAAAATGCTTGGAACCATAGGTGTTTTGGATTTTTCTGGCTTCTAGAATACCTGTACAGTGGGCCTTTGGTATCCACTGGTGTTTGGCCCCGAAGCCCCGGTAGATACCAAAATCAATTCATAGATGCTCTAGAACTTGTAAATACAATGGTGTAGCAAAATGGTTTCCCTTCCCTTCTATAAAACAAATATAATTTAAAGGATGGGATATACATATTTTAGTAAATAAATAATGGTGGACTGTAACTGAGTGTTGAAGGAGAAGACAGACTGCTCTTTCTTCCCACAACAAAAAGCAAGAGGTGTACGAGTGAGAAAAAGGAACCTCAACTAATAGTAGGGAATATTTTACTGAAATGTATCTCAGGTATCCAAACATACATTGAGAGGCAGCTATAAAAGCATCTATAGAGATGGTACACTTTGGAGCAAGTGGCATCTTATGTATTTGGCAGAAACTAATCTGATCAGCTTGCCAAGAGCTTAAAGCTACAGAAGACTGTAAAAGAAAAGTTCTGTGAAACTAAAAAGCTAGCACACTGCTTTCAGATTTTACAGGTGACTATCTCTAATTAATCAACATGACATGTGTTTTTATTCAGATAAGCATTAATCCAGAAAACAAAGACTTTAGAATGAACCCCACTAAAAATACTTTTCCTCTCATCTGAACTAACATTAGTTGAGATGGTATTAATCATACTGAAGAGGTGAGAGTTTTTCCCAGGCTGATAACATTCCCTTACTACATATTCCACGATTGCCCTCTAGTGGTTTACATTTTAAAATACAGCAACTTAAAAATCATTACAGGTTGAGTATCCCGTATCCAAAATGCTTGGGACCAGAAGCGTTTGAGATTTTGGAATTTTTTTTTATTTTGGAATATTCACAGATACTTGAGAAGGTATCCTGAAGATGGGATCCAAGTCTAAACACAAATTTTATTTATGTTCCACATATACCTCATACACATAGCCTGATGGTAATTTTATACATAATATTTTTAATGATTTTGTGCATTAAATGAAGTTTGTGTACATTGAACCATCAGAGAGCAAAGGTGTCAGCCACCCATGGAAAAAGTTTTGGATTTTGGAGTGTTGCAGATTTCAGAATTCTGGATAAGGGAGACTCAGTCTGTACTTACACAGAAAGTAATTTAATAGTGAAAGAATAAAGATATCTTCAGAATATTTAAGACTAAAGTTTAAGACTAAAGACTAAAGGGTATTTAAGACTAAAGTATTTAAGACTATGGTAAAACTACAAAGAGAAAATATTACAAAGTCTTAATTCAATGCTCCATTGCTGGGAATACCCTTGGTATTCTTTCTGAAGACATTTTACATAATGTGTGCCTATGGCAAACCTTTGCCATAGAAAAGCTTTTAACTACTGTATTTTTTTCACTGATGTGTTTTACTTTCTTTACACTTTTATTAAAAATTTCAAGACTTTGCAGTATTTTATTTTTATTAGCTTGGAGCCTCACTCACAAGAGAAAAGCAGGTCAGAAATCAGATGAATGATGAATTAATTAGGTGACCAAAATAGCAATTTTCATGCAAAAGAAATATGTGTCACCAAGCTTGAGGGAGCCAAGAAGTTTGCAATAGTACAAATATTATTGATGGAGAAAGGGGGGGGGGAAATAACCCCAAAACAGACAATTGAGGACTTAATATGCTGGTTGGCCATGGGATCCAGATTCCAGTAGGGAAGCAAACAAAAAACACTGCAGTCCAGAAAAGTAACTTTTCCAAGCCCTGGCAGAGTGTCTGCCAGACTGCACTAGATCACACCAGAAAAGAGAAAAATCACTTCTCCCACTTGAAGAAATCCTGTAGGAAAGGATTGGAGAGCGGTGTGCTACCTTTCTCTGCATGTGTTTGTACAAGGGACTCAAAGGACACGAGAGCCAAAGTTGTGGCTTCTTTTGGGAATATAGGCCCGGTACATCCCGCCAATAAGTGGTGTATCAGGGCCGATTCTAGGGTTAGGGACTGCGTGGCAATCGTATGGTCCCTAACCCTTGAATGTAATGTGTACACGGTGCCACAATTGTTACGTAAGCGCCACATGGCATCCGCACATTGCAGCATGGCGCTTATGTAATGGGCATTCCAGTTGCTATGCCGCCCCTGTGGCTTTAAAAGAACCTGTTTTTTGCAGGTTCTTTTTCCGCCAGAGGGAAGCTGCACAGTTTGGCAGCTATGGATTCCCTCTGGAGGAAAAACAGGCGCCAGCAGGCTGCTGTTTTTCAGTGGTCTGTACTGCACCATAATTTCCAAACAAATGAGATTTTAAAAACAGGCAGACTGGAAACATGGTGTGAGCTGTGACTGGCAGGCTATCACTACTTGTAAGCAAGAATAAGCAGACCCGATAATGGAAAAATGCACTCACCTGTTTACCTTCTGGGACCAGGTTGAGCGTTCCATAGACGGCAACAGTGCTTTCCGTTGAGAGGATCACTCCATTGTAACACTGACACTAGGGAGAGAGAGAAAATTCAACTTAGGGGTTTGAGCTTTTATCCCTGATTCAAAAACAAAGGAACATTATTATTTCTATCTAAAGAAATCTAAGGGTTAGTTCCACACCTTTGTCCTATTCTCAGCTTCTGACAAGCTGAGGATGCTGTACAAAAGCCATTCCCAATGTTGGTCTCCTGGGACACTTTCAAAATACAGATTAAGTCTCCCTTATCAGAAATGCTAGGGATCAGAGGTATTTTGGAGTTTTTCACATTTTAGAATATTTGCATATACATAAATGAGATATCTTGGGAGATGAGGCCCAAGTCCAAACATGGAAATTAATTTCTGTTTCATATGTGCCTTATACGTGCAGTCTGAAGGTAATAGCCTGAAAGTAATTCTATAAACAATTTAATAATTTTAGTGCGTGAAACAAAGTTTGTGTACACTGAAATACCAGAAAACAAAGGTGTCACTGTCTCAGCCACCTGTGTGGACGATTTTGGAATACTTCATATTTTGAAAGGGAAATTCAACCTGGATACAGTTACAGCACTCTGACACCACTTTAAGTGCCATACCTCCAACCTATGCAATCCTAGGCTTTTAGTTTTGTGAGGTATTTGTGAGTTGCTTTTGGTCCCACACTGGGAGAAAGGCAGAATACAAACAAACCAACAAATATAAACAAACATGTAGAATTTCTATCCACAAAAGTCTCCATTGGGCCTCTCCCTGTTTACTTTCTACCAGCAATGACCTAACATATGGAAAATGAATAATATTCTCTAAGGGAATAAGGAATAAGGGTCAAGTAATCAAGGTCTGGATTCGCAAGGAGGAAGTGGAAGATGTTCTGAAGAAGCTGGAAGCGTGGGGCACTGTCAGTCTGTCAAGATAAACTTTCATGAGTTGGGGTCCACAGGGCTGATGAGAAGATAAGGAGAGCCCTGCTGGACACTCCAAAGTCCATTAATCTGCTTCACACAGTGGCCACTGGCAGACAGGAGGGCCATGGACAATTTTCCATTGTAGCCCCCCAGTGACTAGTCTTCAGTGACATTCTGCCTGGGAACTAGTGGCAGCTGGTGGCCTCCCTGTCCACAGGGTGATGCATCCATTGCAGGTTTTAGTCTAAAGTGGAGTGACAAAATCATGCCCCAAGAGTTTCATGTGGTCCCCAAAATTTTTGTGACTCCAAAAGACATTCCCCAGGCCTTCAGAACCCCCCTGCCCAAATTCCTCCTAAAAACAGCGAGGTGGGTTTTTTCCTCACCCCACTGGTGAAAATTCATGCAAAATATTCTGCAAATGCAGCATGATTGCTCCTCTGAACTTCTAATCCCTTCCAGAGGGGGTCAAAACTGGCTGAAAATGAATCTGAAAGTGGCATGATGTGATTTCAGTTTTATGTTGGAATGGCCAGTTGGGGTGAGGCCCCATGAAAATGTAGAGGGGATGGCATCCACCCACAGCACATTTCTTTGTTGTGGTTATGTACCCCTGTATCTGCAGGGGTATGTTTCCAGACTTACCATGGATTGCAAAAACTGTGGATAACAGTGAATACAACAGAAGTTAACCAGAGTTATGCTGGAGGACTTCCGATGCATAGACAGACCTTTTTTTCCAGATGCCGGTAAGTGAAACTGTAGTTACCAATCCTGTGGATATGGCGGTTGGACTGTACCTTCAAATATAATGGTTTTTCTGTTCAGATTTACTTAGAGGATGTTCTACATTGTCTTTCTCTGAGGCTGAGAAAGTGTATGACTGGCCCAAGTTCACTAGTGGTTTCCATGGCCAAGCGGGGATTCAAATCCTGCTCTACTGAATTCCTAGTCCAGCACTCAAACTGCTACACCACACTGGCTCTCTCAGTTGCTTACCTCTGCTTTAAAGGTATTATCCAAACAGCTGGACTCCATCTTCCCAAGATGTTCAGCACCTTGAATAGCACCTTTAAAGTTCGGAGCAACCCCAGAGTGGACTTGCTACCAACTGACATGAAAGCTACCAACCAGAACCTTCTGAATTTGAAGATTCCTATAGGCACCATGACTAAATTTGGAGGACTGCTATGTCAGAGTGAATATCGAAGCAATCTCTTCTTTCCTCTTTGTGAGGCCTCTTTTAGAGTAGAAGAGAAGTCAAAGTAAAGAAGGGAGCTCACCAGGAGGAGCAGGGAGAGAGAAATGTAAGTGCAGGAAGAGGCAGGTTTGATAGAGGATGGAATAAGCTGCTTACCAGTTCATCAGACAAGACACACTGCAGATAGCCCGTGCCATCCCGTAACACGATGAACATCAGGTTTTTCCCTTTAAAACAAAAATTAGAAAACAGAAAGTTAACATTTTAAAACATTTAATTGCCTTTCCTTAAAAGGTCTCCTACATCCTGTTCACTCCCATGTCCTCAATCCTCTCCTTACAACCATGGATAAATACTTTCAAGGGAACCAAAGAGATGTCCCACAACAGTTTAAAGGCTCTCCATTTTACAGAAATCAAAATATGAGCATATGCCAATGACATTGTATTAATAATAGAAGAACCTCAAGAAGTGATTCCAAGAATATTACAAACCATAAGTGAATACAGACAAAGTGCAGGCTTAAAAATTAACAAATCTAAATCAGCTCTCCTAACATTCAACATGACCAAAAAAAGAACACGATCAATTACAGGAAATGACAGAAATCCAAGTACAAAAGAAAGTAAGATATTTGAGTATAAATATAACAAAAAGCAATGCTGAACTGTTTAACAATAATTACCCAAAAAAAAAAAAAAAAAAACTTGGCAAGAGATAAAAAGAAATTTAGAAAAATTGACAAAATTACATCTATCTTTAATGGGAAAAATTGCACTTATAAAAATGAGCATACAGTGGTGCCTCGGGTTACGAAATTAATTCGTAACGCGGCCGCTTTCGTAACCCGAAAAGCCTTCGTAAGCCGAATTGCCATAGGTGCTAATGGGGAAAAGCCGCGATTCCGTGCGAAAAAGCCGAAAAAAGCACCAAAAGTTTTTTCGTAACCCGAAAAAACATTCGTAACCCGAAACAATAATTCCCTATGGGATTTTTTCGTATCCCGAAAATTTCATAACCTGGATATTTCGTATCCCGAGGTACCACTGTATTGCCAAAACTGCTATTTGTCTTTCAAAACCTTCCAATTATTTTAAATGACTCGGTATTCAGTAAATGGAAACAAGAATTAACAAAATTTATTTGGGCAGGGAGGAAAGCAAGAATTAAGTGGAATCCGTTAACTGATACCAGGGATAGAGGTGGATTATCGTTGCCAGACCTAAAGATATATTACCATGTGTGCTGTTTAGACTGGTTTAAGGAATGGGTACAGTTGGAAAATGAACAATTACTAAATTTGGAAGGGTTTAATGTTATTTATGGTTGGCACATGTATCTCTGGTAGGAGAAATTAGAACAAAATAAACAATTCAATGACCACATTATAAGAAAGGCACTGTGGAGAGTATGGAAAAAATATAAGGAAAAAATATATTGACACATTCCTGATTGGGCAGTAGAGTTCTTCTACTGTACTCAAAATAAAGTTTGATTTTCAGCATTGCACTTCCATATTTTCTTTATTTTAAAATTTCTTTTTCATATGATTTTTTGATTTTAAAAATATGGAAAAAAGCACTCTTGAAAAAGTAAACATATCTAAGTAACCTGAAGTTTACATTTGCTCCCAAACAGAACTGACTTCTTAACATGGTTCTTACCTTGTCTGCGCAATCTGTGGACCCAGCCAAAAACTTTTATTCTCTCCCCTCTGTGGGCCTCTAGTGCACGGATTTTCACCTATTAGGCAGCAAATGAATACCTTTTATTTGCTTTAATAACATACTGATACATGAATGTTGTTTGCTTGCATAATATCAAATCAAGAATAGCAAAGAAATCTCCTTTGCACATGGACATTTTTCTAGCCATGGTTTGTGTATGGGTTGTGTGCCTTCAAGTAATTTTCAACTAATTTGATTAATTGTTAAATGGCTGCTTCAACAACAACAACAACAACAAATAATCTCTGCCTGCTGGAAAATGGAGAGCAGAGAGAGGACCAGCTAAGCCTTCTGTGGAAGGGAATTTGTTGTTGTGTGCGTTCAAATCTTATCATGGGGTTTTCTTGACAAGATTTGTTCAGACAGGATTTGTCTTTGTTTTCTTCTGAGGCTGAGAGAATGTGACTTGCCCAAGGTCACCCTGTGGATTTCCATGGCTGAGAGGGGGATTCGAGCCCTGGTCTTGAGTCATAATCCAATGCTCAAACCACTACATCACACTTCCTGGGCATATACTCCTAGATTCATGCTTGCAGTCTCTAATACAGACTAAAACCTCACCTTTGCTCATAAATATGTATTGGAAGACTTGTGAGAAATCTTGTAATGCCTGGATTGTTCAGATGTGACTCTGTACATTTTTACTTGGCTGAGTATAGATTTGAACCCTGGTCTCCTAACCCTGGTCTCCTGGAATCCTAGTCCAACACCTAAACCTCAACACCACACTGGCTCTCACAAAAAGAGCTACAGAGTTAAAAGGGACTTGAGCGTCACGTTTCATCATCTACAGTCCTCACTTTGTTTGTGTCTATGCTGGCTAAGGCTGATTGGAGGCTACAGTCCAAAATCATCCGGAAGGGCCCATGGTCCTCATCCCTTTGCTAATATTATGTGCACATGCACACACAAACACACATCCTAGGCTAAAGTTTAGGATGTCTTTTCAAATATTTTACTCACACACTTGGGTTCTGGGAGGCTGGGGTCTTTCTTAATGACAATCTTCTTTGCCTCCTCTAAGTTCTTCTCACGTCGCAAGAGGTCTTCTGCCTGTGGTGGTTGATTGTTTTAAAAGTAGGTTTAAACAGTAGGTTTGTTCAGTGCATATTCTAAATAAAATCAGGTGGAGTGGAACCTTGTATCGTTAAAATCAAGAGCAAAGTCAACATTAATTTTCAGTGGAAAGTGGCCAGCAATGGGGTGAGATTACACCTCAAGCAAGTCTAAATGAGTTTCATGAATAAGACTTCAGAACCAATCTATTCAGAAAATCTTCAGTGGCACTAATGTGGAAGACCTTGATTAGCAGAAATACTCAGATAGTCAAGGTGAAAAGCAGTCCCAATTCAACAGACTAACTGGGGCTTTTTCCTCTTCATATTATAGGTAACATACTATTCCTGTCTGTGCTAGGCAAAAAGAAAAACAATCCAATTATGCCAGTCTCACATAGAGAAGGCTTACTGACACTCATTCACACTATACAATTATAACCCTTCATTCCCTTTTAACTGCCATGGTTGCATCCTATGGAATCTGAGGTTTTACAACTGGATGATGTACGAATGCCCTTTGGCTAAGAACACTGAATAGCACTTCCTAAAAAGCCATCTCAGGATTTGGAAACATGGCAGTTATCATAGTGGAGTCACAGTGCTATAACTGTATAGTCTGAATGTGCCCCTGAGCAAGCTTCCTGTACAAATATATAACACTGGAATTATCTTAAAGGTTATCCAAATTAGTCCTATTGCTGATGTTAAGACTGCTTATGTCCTCTTTCATGAGCACAGATTCTACTTTGTTTTCCCTTGTGGCTCTTCAGATGCTGTTGGAAGGCAACTCCCAACATCCC
The DNA here is from genome assembly GCF_019175285.1 of Sceloporus undulatus. Lineage (NCBI taxonomy): Eukaryota > Metazoa > Chordata > Lepidosauria > Squamata > Phrynosomatidae > Sceloporus > Sceloporus undulatus. The sequence continues at coordinate 313,841,902 of NC_056523.1, read as the reverse complement.
TCAACAATGGCTAAGTGGCTGGGGCTGATAGCAGTTGTAATCCAATAACATCTGAGTGACTACAGAGTTCACACTTGTATACTATAGTAGAGCAGATCTGTAAAGTGAAAACCTACTTCTGTCTATCACAAACATTATATCCTTCCTCCTAAGCATTCAGGATTCTCTATTTATCTTCATAAGAAGTAAAGTACAGGTTGAGTCTCTCACGTTTCGAATTCCAAAATCCAAAATTGAGTGACTGAGATAGTAACACTTTTGATTTCTGATGGTTCAGTGTACACAACCTCCGTTTCACACACAGCATTTAAAAAATATTTTGTATAATGTATCTTCAGACTATCTGTATGTGAATTTCATGTTTAGACTTTGGTCCCATCTCGATATCTCATTATGTGTATGCAAATAATCCAAAATCTGAAAAAATTCTGAAATCCAAAACACTTTGGGTCCCAAGCATTTCGGATAAAAGAGACTCAACTTGTACATTCCAGCTTTCTTGTACAAGAAGGGAGCAATAATGATTTGATAACTTACCTCTTTCTTTTCTCTGGCTTCACTTTTCTGTTGTTCCTTCTGCCACAATTTTCTAACATTCTTGAACTGTGTTTTGGAAATAGTTTCCCATCTCTAGGCATATTGAAAGAAAACAGGGGATATACATTTGCTTTCTCATAAAACAAATGTTGAAAGTGACAGTGTTTGCATTAAAATTAACTCCAAAATTATCACCATTTTTTTTAAATTTCGTAGTTCTCCATGAAACATTAGCAGCTAAATGTAAAGTCCTCAGAGGAGGTACTAGGGCAGATGTGTTTATCGAGATATGGCAGCCATTCATTGCTTTGGTAATACAGTATAGCTGATATCCCAAGACCACCAGCATAAATACTAGAAAGATTTGTTACAGGATATTTGAAACTTTACAATTTGAAAACTGAAGATTCAGGATTGCTCACTTGCAAGGGAGGAAAGAATACATAGTCACCCCTCCGTTTGCCCAGGGGATCAGTTCTGGACCCCCCTTGAAAATGAAAAATTGGCAATATTTAATCCCCATTGGCTTGAATGGCAGTGTGCGCCTGGGAGTAGTCAGGGGCAGGCATCCTGTGAACAGGCAAGGGACACGAACTTTAAGTCCATGAAAACAGAGGTGTGCAACTGTATTCAGATAGTGTTAGAAAATCTTGCCTATATGGGTGTTTTACCCCAAATCTCACCTGAGCTTGCTATATCCTGTTCACAATGCATGGCCAAAACCTCGAATCCAGTCCGGACTGTTTTCACAATGCCTGCACCCGATTTGGGTCTCCCCCCCCCCAACTCACATTTAAATAACTAAATTTTTGCTGCAGGTTTTTGGCTAACTTTGCAGCAACAGCAGCAAGCTGCCTGGAGCCGCTGTTGTGAGCATGATTTGCTCTGAAGTCAGAATGAGGTGCCCAGTGTCAATACCATTGCTGGGCACCTTGTTCTGACTTCAACAGCAGCAATAAACGGTCCCACAGGGAGGGTAGCTGCCTATCATTCACTGCAAGAGCTGAAAACTCACAGCAAAAGATGAATTATTTAAATGCAGGAAGAGAGCAGGTAAGGGACAAATTGGGGAAGAATTTAGAGCCACAATACTCCACGGGCAGCCTAGAATATTCTGGTAAGCACAGACCTGCCCTCAGAGGCCATTTTTTGAATACAGGTATACAAAGCCAGCGTCTTCCCTGGCTTCACTTTGTTAACAGAAACTTTCGCACCAGAAGCAGAAATAATATGGAAAGACCAGTGATAGGTTCCCATCTTACAAAGAGAAGTTGTTCAACATATGTCAAAAATCTTTTTAACCAAAACTAATGATACTGGCCCAAACAGACAGGCCAAAATAAAGCTGCTTGGGGTCACTTTGGAGGTATGCTGTTTAAATGACACAGGCATCTTAAGAGGCCAGAAGCTGTGCCAAACCTGCACTCCAGTTCTTAGGGCTGGAGCATGGCTTTGGTGTGGCTTCCAGCCTCTTAGGATACATGCATCATTTAAACAGCATACCATGAAAATGACCTGAAGCAGCTTTATTTTGGCCTGTCTGTTCAGGCTCCATGTCTCTCAACATGCCGCATCTAGGTTAGCACCTATATTAATGAGAAATGAAACCACCAGGTCTTGCATAGGTAAACTGAGGAGGAAGAACAAAAAAGACCCAACACTATCCTTATATTGCAAAGAAGACAGAAATATTAATTTTACACAACCTGGTCATCTTTTTGAGAATCCACATAGATTGTAGGAAATGGTTCCTTTCCAACAGACATCAAAGCCTTAAAGGGAAAATGACAGAAGTCAGGTTTTATACTATTACTTCTAAAGGGATAGTACAGGAGATTTTTTTCATATTAAAAAACACAGTTCCTTAAATCATTGATATTGCAGTTTAAATCATCCTGGTCTTGACATGATAAAGAGGCCTGACAGCTCTCAGACATGCACTCATCTAGACAAATGCAATGTGTGAACATTTTATGCAACCATGGACAATGTTTAAACTGCTGTGATCTATCACTGCACCCACAGTTTTCTCACTGTCATAAAAAGCTCTGGAAGCATCCATACTCAGAGGAACGGTCATAAATCTGGGCCATCTATCACCCAGTTTACACATTTATTTTCTCAAGCAAGCACAAGATAGTGCTGCTTGCAAGGACAAAGAACCTCGCAAGTTAAGTTTGGAATGTATTTCGCATTTAGTCACCTAGGACTGTGGACAAGGAGTGAACAGTGGAATCTTCTGCCACTGGATAGAGGAAGAACTGAACCTAGGTAGCAGTATTACCTCCAAGATCAACAGCAAAAACAATCAGCCTGATATCAACTAAAAGGAAATTCCTTTTATTAATCAATCCTTCTTTTTCCAGAGCTTAGAAAAGCTTCATTTCTGGTCTTCAACTCTCAAAATTTGCCACTACCAATGGTGGCTGGGGGTTTTGGAAGCTAGTCCAAATTAGCCCAGCCTAACCTGATCAAACTGATCTGTCTCCTCTGCTTTCCCCCCTCCCCCACCATCTCTTTTTCCTTTTAGGTTTTAATGCTGAAAAATAGGCTGACAGCATATATCCATTCGATTGATGGCACCTACCTATGTTAAATTTATTGACTGATTTAGATTATTTGATTTAGGCATTTTAGAAAACCTTTCTCTGGAAAGTGGAATTAAACAATAATAAGCTAATGAAATGATCAAGTACAGAAATTACTGTATTGCACAATTAGATGCTTATCTTAGCACAAAAATCCTAGAATAACAAAACAAAAAAAGAGGTACCCGCAAAGCAGTTTTGAATGGTTTATCCTGCGTTCCATCTCCTGTAGCATCACTTCCTTCTCGATCAGAAACATAGACTTCTAGAAAAATATACAGTATGTACATAAATATATTGGCCTTTCCTAGCTTTATAATGTTCACATGCAATGCTCACACACAAACACCAGGACCAAAGACTCAATTTAAATCAAAGATGGCTGAACACAGATCAGTATGTACTGGTAGATCTCTGACCATTTTGCAAGAAGACAAGGATGAGTAAGACTGCAAGGGGAAAAATGTCTGTTATGACTGGCCTTACGCTAAGTCTGATTTAAAGAGAAAGAATCTCTGTTTCCCAAAATGGTATCAATAAAGCAGCTACTAACAACTTTATGTTCTACCGAACAAAATGAAAAGCATTGACTTCAGATCATTTAGTGATGTATTTCTCTGTAAAATTAACATAGCATCGGCATTCATAAATTGCATGATGCACACAATGCTGTCTTTATGGAGGACCCACACCCATAAATATGAGGTGAGTGGGTCTTTTATTTAGTCCACATAAAAAGATAGGCCTTCTAACCCTCAAGCAGGAGACAACCCTTACAATAAGGGATGCCTACCACCACTATCAGAGCCAGTGTGGCATTGTGGTCTGAGTAATGGATTACAACTCTGGAGAACAGAATTCCGTTTCTTGCTCAACTATGGAACCAACTGGGTGACCTTGGGCAAGTCACATATTCTCAGCCTCAGGGGAAGGCAATGGCAAAACTCCTCTGAATAAATCTTGCCATGAAAACACAGTAGGGTGGCCATAAGTCAGAAATGACTTGAAGACATACAACACAAACACATACAACAGCAGAAGCTTTCTGAATCTCAAATAAGGGGCATGCCCTATGAGAAGGGATATCTGGCAAACCTTTCCCCACCTCCTGAAAGTTTGATTCAGAGCCTGGATGTCCACCTCCCCCTATTTTGCTTTAGTTGTGTATGGCAAGGGGTTGGACTAGATTGCCTTTGCAGACCCTTCCAGTTTTGTGATATAACCATAAGGCAGGAAATCAGGAACCTTGAATTTCCCATCAACAATGGACTCTATAGGCATGCAAGCTACTGTTTTCCCTACTCAACTGGTAAGTACTGGAAAGCAGTAGTGAAGGGTGAAACTGGCGAAGGATCTGTCAGTGGCACAATAGCTCATGCACAGAGAGAGGCATCTCAAAGCCCCTCTTGAAAGTCTCTTCCCAGGGAAACCCTATGAAGAGACAATAAAAATAAAAGAAAACATTAGGATGCACTCACTGGTAAAGGACAACTATGAATTGTGAGGGGGCCAATGACACAACTGAATTCATGGCGAAAAGATATATAGCTGTTGATATGCTCAGAGGTGAAAAGAACATTTCAAGGGATGTCTCATTGTGCCACAACACTTTTTCTCATCAAGGGGGAAAATATTTTGAATATTCTTTACAAGCCTAATACATGTATACTTGGAAAGTGATCCCACTGATTTTGGAGGCAGTAGTGGACAACTATGAGTAGCACTGTGGCTAATGATACAACTGGATGCAACTAGAAGGATGTTTAGTTGCTGATGTGCTCAAAGGTGAAAGGAAACCCCAGAGTTGCACAACACATATTATAGGAACATGGAATGCGAGAAGCATGATTCAGGGGAAGCTTGACATAGTGAAAAGGAATTGAACATACAAACGTTGCAGTATTTGGAGTGAGCAAGCTAAAGTGGACAGTCAAATAACTATACAGTGTTTTACTCAGGAAATAAAAATCTAAGAAGAAATGGAGTAGCATTAATAGTGAGGAGATGTAACAAAAGTAGTCCAAGGATATACAGGTTCATCTGCCTTATGCTGCTGAAATGCTTGGGGCCAGAAGCGGTTTGGAATAATTGCATATACATATCTATATACCTTGGATATGGGATCCAAGTTTAAGCATGACATCCATTTATGTTTCATATATACATAGCCAGAAGGTATTTTAGTTATTTATTTATGGTATTTATACCATGCCCTTCAGCCCTAAAGGCTATCAGAGTGGCTTACAATTATTATTTTTAATTAATTTTATACACAGTGTTTTTAAAATAATTTTGTGCATGAAACATAGTTTGTAAACACTAAACCACTAAAAAGCAAAGGCATTACTATCTCAGCCACTACGTGGAAAAATTTGGATTTTGGAATCCCAGATAAGGGCAACTCAAATTGCAAGGCAAAGTCAGATTAAATCATGTCAATAGGACTTCAGGGTAAATCCATTAATATCACTCAAGTAACTATGTTTAAATTATCTTTTTAAGCATTTCTAATTTTGCATCTGTACATAGAAATCAACATACACAATTATATGCAAATTAGTGTCATTTTTTAATGATGAGCAAGCCAGCCACTTTATGAAGGTGTATCACACCTTAAAGAGATCCTGCCTTCTTTTTCCCTCTCCATCTGGATAAAGCAGATGACTCCTGCTTCATCTCTTAATTCATTCCTATGTGTTTACGCTATATATTCATAGTGGTTTGATGGCAGTTTAATTGAATAGCTATAAAATCCTTGGAATATAGTTTCATGGTCCAAAACAAATCACAGAAATAATTCAGTCTGAAACCACTTTAACTGCCCTGGCTCAGTGCTAGGGAACCCTGGAAATTGTGGCACCAGAGCTCTCTGACAGAGAAGGCTAAATGTCTCACAAAACTACAGCTCCCAGATTTTTCTAGCACTGAATCAGGGAAATTAAAGCAATCTCAAACTGGATTATTTCTGTAGTATGTTTTGGACCCATGATATACTTAGAAATCTCTGTTGGAGAGTCGGAGTACAGTGACTCTAATGTTTTGGTCTTCAAATTGTTTTGGACTGCCATTCCCAGAAGCCTCTCCTCCTAGAAAAGTCATGGATTCTGGGAGTTGAAGTCCAAAATTAATGGGGCACCAAAGACTGAGAAACACAGTACAGCCTACACTCTCCTGAACTGCAGTACTAGACCTTTTCAAAGGATAAATCTGATGTATTTCACCAAACTGCAAATCCAGGATTCTTTAGGTTTGAGCTATGAAAAATGATGTGGTATGAAGCTGCTGTAACTGTGCAGTCTGGATACACCCAATGCTACCTGTCACTTTGCATATGTTTGAACTACAGCTGCATTTGCACCTGCACTACAGAAATAATGCACTCTGACATTGCTTTAACTGCCATGGATCGATGCTGTCAAATCCTGGATTTGTTGTGGCACCAGGGCTCTCTGACAGAGAAGGCTAAATATCTCCCCAAACTAAAAATCCCAGAATTCCATAGCATTGTGCTATCCTATTAAAGTGCTGTCAAAACAGCATTATTTCTGCAGTGCAATTGCAGCCACAAGTTTCCTCTGCAAAAGGTTGGAATCATGATCCCACCCCCAGCAGCTGCTGTCACTGAAACAGAAGCTAGTCTGCCAGCAAACTCGCTCTAATCACTGCAGTTCCTCTACAGGGAAGGGCACGGAAGTGATAGCGAAGCTTGAACCGGCAGAGAAAATGGAAGCTGGGTAGCAATGCACGCCCCATCCATGGCTTCCCAATGAGCAATACATGCAGCATGCAAATGCCTTCTCAGAAGGAGATTTTTGTAGGGTGGAAAATATATATAAAATAAAATATGAGTGACACACTGTCTCAATGAGAGGCAGATCTTTCCCCATCTTTTGAGGGTAGCAGAAGGAAAGAGAGGTTGGTATCAGATACAGGTGGATCAAGGGCATCAGGCCAGGCTGAAATGTAAGAGGACCCACTGCATGTAAGAATGAATGAATAAATAAATGCAGGCTGTAGAGTGGAGACTCTGGATACATTCATGCATTTACATCCCTCCTACTCCCAATTTGTTGGAGTGTGCCTTCAAAACATTACTGACCCTATCATGACAAAGATGTGTTCAGGGGAGAGGGCCTTTGCCTTTCTCTGAGGCTGAGAGAGTATGACTTGCCCAAGGTCACCCAGTGGGTTTCTGTGGCCAAGTGGGGATTCGAAACCAGATCTCCAGAGCATGGAACCCCAAAATAAGCCCCACATTCTAACATTGAGTTATATTGGCAAGATTTGTTCAGGGAGAAAGGGTCATCTTTGCCTTTTTCTGGGGCTGAGAGAGTGTGACTTGCCCAAGGTCACCCAATGATTTTTGTGGGTTTTTGGGGCTAGAACATGGCCACATAGCCCCCAAAAAAACACAAAAAACTATGGATGCCGGCCATGAAAGCCTTTGACTTTACGTCACCCAATGAGTTTCTGTGGTTGAGCAGGGATTTGAACTCAGGTTTCCAGAGGAAAATAAGCTCTGGTGACAATGCACATGCTCCACAATGGGAAAGAAGGGGCCCCTCAAGTTGCCAAGGGGCTTTCCTGGCAAGAATTGCTCAGTGGTGAGAGGGTTTGCCATTGCCTTCTTTTATAATAATAATAATAATTTCCTGCCTCTCCTCAAGGTAGGACACAACATATTAAAATAAAAAACACAACTAAAAACATACCAAAAAGGTACAATTACACAATGAGGTGAAGATGGAAGCAGCCCCACATGCTGCCATGGGGTTTCCATGACAAGAATTGTTCAGTGGGGAGAGGGTTTGCCATTGCCTTCCTCTGAGGCTGAGAGAGTGTCTCCATGTCCTGGGGTTGGTGGGGGGATTCAAACCCTGGTCTCCAGAACAACTACAATAATAATTCATTAGCAGCATTAACAATAATTACAAATGTAATTCCCACCTCTCCAAAAGATAGGGCACAGCATGTTAAAATGCAACTAACTAAGGCAAAACACAACTATAAAAGAAAATCTGTATTTTATATACACACACACACACACACAATTATCAAGAATGAAGAATATGGTTATTTTGTAAGGTTATAATTATGTCCTAGAGAACGATTAGTATGTATACAATGTTAGTAAATAAATAAATAAACACAGAATTACACAATGGGGTGGGCAAGCCCCACATGCTGCCATGGGGTTTCCCTGGCAAGACCAGTTCAGTGGGGAAGGGTTTTGTATTTTGTATGGGGCTGAGAGAGTGTAACTCACCCATATATATATATATATATATATATATATGGTGGTCCTTTCAGACCATGATGCAGCAGTCACAGTGCCGCCCCTTCCCAAAACACAAAGCCCCCTCCCAGGAAGACACAAGGGCCACCCTCTCTTGCAACGAGGCCTCTGGCAAACTCACCCAGGGCCATCCTGCCCGTCTGCTCCAGGATCACTGCAGACATGCTCGCCTTTGCCTTGCCTTGCCTTTGCTGGGGATTGCATCAGGCGCAGTCTGCTCCTCCCAGGCTCTGGCCACGGAGCTCCCATTCATTGGGCAGCTTCATTCTCAGCCCTTCCTCCAATAGGAGCACTGCTGCAGCCCTCCTGGACTCCATCTCCCAGCATCCTTGACAACTGGGGCTCCTGGGAGCTGGAGTCCAACTAAGGGCTGCTCCTCCTTCCAGATCTCTAGACACGGATTATTCAAGCATCCATGGCTTGAAAGTATTTAAAAAAAATTATGCACACACAGATATATAATTACATATATAATTATAATTATATTAATTATAATAATATTATATAAACGTATATTAATATAATATATTAAATTATATTATATAATTAATATAATATAATTATATTTTAATTATATTAATTATATAATATATTGATTATATTCTGTAATTATGTATTAAATTATATTTAAATTATATTATATAATTATGTAAAATTAATATATTATATTAATTATAATTAATATAATTAATTTATATTTAATTTTATATAATAATACTATATATATATATCTCAGCGGCTTTCGATACCATATACCATGGTATCCTTCTGGGGCGCCTGGCAGAGGTGGGAATCGGGGGCACTGCGCTCTAGTGGTTCCGGTCCTACCTCTCTGGGAGGTCCCAGATGGTGCAGCTGGGAGACGTGTGCTCTGATGAGAGGCCCCTTAAAACCGGGGTCCCTCAAGGAGCCATTCTGTCTCCCATGCTCTTTAACATTTACATGAAACCGCTGGGAGAGATCATCCGGAGACATGGGGCGCGGGGTTATCAGTACGCTGATGACACCCAAATAGTCTTCTCTATGTCTCCGACTGATGCAGTGACTGAGGATGGCGTCTCTCCTCTCATGGCCTGTCTGGAGTCAGTAATGGGCTGGATGAGGGAAAACCGACTCAAGCTGAATCCAGAGAAAACGGAGGTACTTGTGATAGGTTCCCCTGGTCCAGGAATGGCGGTGGTTCCACCTGTCCTGAACGGGATCACGCTTCCTGTGAAGGACTCCGTGAGCAGTCTGGGGGTGCTTCTTGATTCGCCGCTTCACCTTACAGCTCAGGTGAATGCGACGGTCAAGAACGCCTGTTATCAGCTTCGGCTTATTCGCCAGCTGCGCCCATACCTGGCCCAGGGAGACCTTGAAACTGTGGTACATGCTCTGGTAACCTCTCGATTGGACTTCTGCAATGCGCTCTACATGGGGCAACCTTTATACCACACCCAGAAGCTACAGATGGTACAGAATATGGCAGCCAGACTGGTCACTGGTACCTCCAGGGCCAGTCATATTACACCTATACTTAAAGAGCTGCATTGGCTGCCCATCCGCTTCCGGGCACAGTATAAGGTGTTGGTGATAACCTATAAAGCCCTACATGGCTTGGGCCCAGGATACCTGAAGGACCGCCTCTCTCCATACATTCCGCCCCGCACCCTCAGAACTTCTGGGCAGCAACTACTGAGGGTCCCAGGGGCCAGACTAGCCTCCACAACGAGGAGGTCATATTCCATCATCGCCCCGGCCCTCTGGAATACGCTGCCCATAGAGCTCCGCTCGGCCACCTCCCTGGCCTAGTTTAGAAGGGAGTTAAAAACCTTCTTATTTCAATCAGCATTCCCCGAATTAAGTTCCAGCTAGTTTTCCCCCCTTCGACGGCAATAGTAGCTGGCTGACAGGGTTTAAGTTTGGATTTTAATATGGTTGTGTTGTATTTTTATTATGTATTATAATGTATTTGTATTGTTATTATTAACATGTTGTTCACCGCCCTGATCGTTGGAAGGGTGGTATACAAATAAAAATTTTATTTATTTATTTATTTATTATTATATATATGTTGAAGTATATATATATATATATATGAAAAATTATATATATATGTGTGTGTGTGTATATATATATATATATATATGTGTAAGTCCAAGGCTCAAGCCACTCACTCCACCCTGCTGACCCTCTAAAGTACTTTCTGCCATCAAGGGAGGCCTCTCTCCTGGTGGGGTTATAAACATTCCCTCAGAACTAGAGCCAATGTTCTCAGAACAAATCCTAAACAAAACGCCATAAACAATAAACTACAAATCCCAGGATTCCATAGGAACCACGTGATCACCCTGCCCTCATCTTCCATCTTTTCCTGCTTCCATGTTTTTCTTGCATGCCTTCCATTTTGGGCCAGACTCAGAAGCATGGATAGACATTTCTCTGTGTGTTTTTAGCTTTTATTGGGCCACGTCCTCTATTTTTTTTCTTCAGTGTCCTTCCCTTCGCCTGAGGAAAGGGCCTTCTGGCCATCCCTGACCTTATCATCAATCAATCCTCATTAAAGAGACCTGAGGAGGAAGGGAGCTGATGCAGCCCCCAGAGAACTACAACTCCCGGCAGGCTTTGCGGCCGCCTGGCCCCGCCTCCGCGCCCCGCCGCCCATTCTTGCCAAGTGGGTGGCTGTGAGCTGGGCTTCGACCTTGAGGGACTCTCAAGTCTTGCTTCCTTGTGCGCATGCGCAGAGTGCAAAGGGGAAACCTACCTCTTCTACTCTCACAGCCAGGTCCCGTCCAAGAGAACCAGGCGTCATCCTTTTCTAGGACATTTTCCAACATTTCAACCCTCTGTCCAGGAGGATTGCAGAATGTCCTCCATTACATTAACATGAGTGTTTTTAAGCTGTTTGGTCATGCCCTACACTTTTCTTGAATGTCCTCCATTCTGAGCATGGATTTACACTGACATGAGTGTTTTTAAGCCTTTATCTGGTCACATCCTACACTTGAATGTCTTCCATTTTGAGCATCACTCAGAAGCACGCATTTACATTGATATGAAGGGTTTTAAGTTTTTATTTTGTCATGGCCTACGCTTTGCTTGAACACCTGTTTTGAGTATCACCAAGGAGCATGCATTTACCTTGACAATAAAGTGTTTTGAGATTTTATTTGGTAAAATCTGTGTAACTTCTGCCTTTTTCTCAGAAATCCTAAATAAAATACCATAAACGATGGTGAATACTTTTCTGGAATGTCCTCCATTTTAAGCATCACTAAGAAGCAAGAATTTTCATTGAAATGAGGGGTTTTTTTAGCTTTTAATTGGTCACATCCCACATTATTCTTGAACGTCCCCCATTTTGACAGTCGCTAAGAAGCATGAATTTACATTGAAATGAGGGGTTTTTAGCTTTCATTTGGCCATGGCCTACACTTTGCTTGATTGCTCTCCATTTTGAGCATCACTAAGCAGCATGAATTTACATTGACATGGGAGGTTTTTAAGCTTATATTTGGTCATGTCCTACACTTTTCTTGAATGTTTTCCATTTTGAGCATCACTAACAAGCATGAATTTACATTAATATGAGAAGTTTTTAAGCTGTTATTTGGTCACATCCCACACTTTGCTTGACTGTCTTCCATTCTGGGAATGACTAAAAAGCATTAATTTACATTGATCTATGAGGATTTTTTAAAGCTGTTATTTGGTCATGGCCTACACTTTTCTTGAATGTCCTCCATTTTGAACATCACTAAGAAGCATTCACTTGTAGTGATAGGAGTTTGTTCGTTTAGCTTTTATTTTGTCATGGCCTATATTTTCTTCTGGAATGCCCTCCATTTTGTGGTGCCTTGTCCTCCTTTGTGGTGAGGATATCTGGTCACCCTGATCTCTGGAGGATCAGCAAATAGCAGCCTTTGGGCCAGACCAACAAATAAATCTTCCCCACTCAAAAGTATTTATTAGCACCGCTGGCTGGGGAATGATGGCCTTTGCAGTCCCGTATACTTCGGTGTTTGCTCTCTTGGGCCCTGCTGCTTTGCTTCCCCAAAATCGAGGCTTCTGGACCTATGATCAACCTACTAAGTGGTGGTCTCCCATCCAAATACTAAGCAGGGCTGACAGATCCTGCATAACTTTCATGATCCGAATGTTGTTGGACTGCAGTTCCCAACATTCCTGGGCATTGGCTACACCAGTTAGGGGTTGCTGGAATTTGCAGTCCAACAACAGCTGAGGGCCCTACATTACAATGTAGTAGCACAGTGGTATAAAAGTTGTTCTAAATGAGTCCCATCTGACTTAAGAAAAGTGGCATATTCCATGGGACAATAAAGTGCCTCACATTTGTATCTTCCATTGAATTCAGTGCATTATGCACTGAAGGGAAGGGAAAAGAGTGTGTGTGTTTTGGACTACAGCTCCCATAACCCCCCTCACAGCTATAGAAGCTGTAGTACAAATTGAGCTGTTTGTCTTGTTCACTGTATTATCCTCCTCATATACTATACCAAGGTACCTCCCTCTCCTCTCGTGACATTTTCTGTTTTAGGTTTGACAATCCAGTCATTCAGAAAACCACCAAAAACATACAACTTCAACATTTCTTTGGCAAGAAAAGTTTCCTATGTTTCTAGACCTTCCCGAAGTGGAGACACATAGACTTGATTGCACACCAGCTGTTTAACTGCACTGAAGCAGTAAATCAAACAATAACATTTCCAGAATATTGAATTTCATAAGGAATACCCTGCCCCTGATTGGAATGGATGAGTCCTTGCGATGGACAAGACGTTTTAACTTTCTCACACTTTTCATGCAAGGAGAACAGTAAATACGTTTTCCGCATTTCCTCAGGCAGGAGGAATTTTGTGCATTTTAGTTTTTCCCATAAAGGTGCCACTGTTTTGTGGAAAGAAGATGTGAGTTTCAATAGCTCATATTCTATTCTAGTCACAGGGAATTCAGAGGCACACTCTGAATAAGCATGATCCATAGTCCATTTTCCAAGCAGGGCAACTAGTACTACTATGAAATATTCTGCAAGACAATGGAAAAATATATAATTTGTACATCTTGTGTGTGCATGTGCTCAGTTTTGTGTTCCAGAAGCAACTTTGTTCCCATTGCTTAATATAGTCTTCATACAAGTCTATACAAAACAGCCATAATCTAAAAGCTGATTGAAGTGGAACATAAATTGGTTGCATTGAACTGAACCTCCTTCTGTCTGAGGCTTTGCATTATTCATTGCTTACTTTGGTTAAATCAGTGATTCCCAAACTCTGATGCTCCAGATGTTTTGGACTGCAGCCAGCTCTCAGAATTCCTGTTTGTTGGCCAAGCTGGCTGAGACTTCTGGGAATTCAAGTTAAAAGCATCTGGAGAACCAGTTTGGGAACCATGGGTGAGATTATGGTCTATAGCTTTCTTGGCCATGTTTAAACCATCAGAAAGCAAAAGCAGACTTGAACAATTTCTCCTTAACATAAAAAATGGTACCAGCCATTTCAAAGAGACATAACTAGTCAATGAGACCAACCAAAGCTAGTGTGCTTTTTCATATATTTGTGTAGAGAACGCTTTCTTCTTCCAAAGCAGGTATTTCTTCCTTTAGTATACTAGAAGGTCCCCATCCATGACAATTCCCCGTAGCACACTCTGTCAGCATTTAAATCACAATCCTTACTTAATTTGAGAACCCTGTGCGTGTGCCAGTATGGGAAGAGATCTCTTGCTTCATGGACAGGGTATTGCTGTGAACACATTTTCTTCCACCATGTACGTACTGAGATCTTCTTCTCCAAGATTTATCAATAGGGCAGTTCTGAACAGCAATTGGAGTTTGAATGGGTTTTCTAGCTCTTGATAACACTCTTATGAAAAAGACTGAACACATACAAAGCAAGATTAAAGCACCATCAAGACCAATGAAAACACCAATTTCCTCCACATCAATCAAAAACTTTTTTAAAAAGTAAAGTACTGTATATGTCAAATATATACATCATTGTCATTTCACAAAGTATTCACACATTATAGTTTTGGAGTTAAGTATACAAAGCATTCATTTCAATCAGTACATTAAAAATTGCAAATATTGCACCCAAATTAGATGCCTGAAAACATGTGGCCAACCATTTCCTCATCTTTGAAGTAAAGAAATTGATATTTAAACATAATCTGCTATCACTTATTGAAAAGAAAAGCTGTAAACCTTTCCATATTAAATAAAAATGAAAAAATGTACACTTCATGATCCTAACAGAAAATAAATGTATACACCTGATTACGTAGTTTATCTCCCTCGTCTCCACAAAGAATTATGAAAATTTAGAAAGATAAATTAGTGTACGCTGAAAATTTTGAAATGTAAACCATTTGTGTCCCAACATACAGAGAGACAGACAGACAGACAGACATGCATGCACACAAACACACAACCTGTGAAGATGGTAGGGTTTGGAAATGTTATTTGTTTTTAACTACATCTTCAAGAATCCCCTAGTTAGCATGACCAGTGGTCATCCCTTCTGGGAAATGCTGAAACTTGCAGTCCAAATAGTATGCCTTCCAAACTCTCAAAGATGTACACATACAGAGTTTAAAACCCAAAAAATATTTTTACTATTAAAACATAGTGAAATCAATTCATCCCAAATGTGAATTATTCTCTTGCTCCAATTTGTGCCTTGAACCATCACCCAGTGAACAAAGTGTTTTGACCAGTTTGGTCTGCTTCACATATAACTGAACTTCTACATGGATATCACTTATCCATGTAAGAAGTGAGCACATCACCACCTATCAAAAAACCATGCCTAGCTAGTAGTGTCACAGATAGATACTTAAGGTGAACTAAGCAATGTAAGTGCCTTTCAAGCCTGACAGTGTCCACATAGGGCTGCTGCACAAAAACAATTCCCATGTAAATAAAATATTACATAAGAATAACTCCTACAACAAGCCTACCTCAATAAGACTAAGCAAGTATGGTATGATTCTGCACATTCCTTAGAAGGTGTGCCAGAAATAAACCCTTCACTGATTTCATACTGCCTTCCTTTTTCTCAGACATATACAAAGGATATAAAAAATCTGTGGTACAAAATATGAGGTTGAGAAAAGGCCATGATCTACTTAAGTCTTGTTGTTATTCAGCCACCATTAATTACATTGGCGTTTTCCACCAAGAATAGCCCAGTTGAGATTATATGGCCAAGAAAGCTGTACATGTTAGCCCAAAACATAATGCAGAAATAATTCACTTTGAGATTGGTTTAAGTGCCCTGGTTCAATGCTAGGGAATTCTGGGAATTATTTTGGAGACATGCAGGATATTTAGCCTTCTCTGTCAGAGAGCTCTAGTGCCACAATAAACAGCAATTCCCAGTATTCTCTAGAACTGAGCCAAGGCAGTGCAAGTGGTCTCAAACTGGATTATTTCTGCAGTGTGTTTTGGACCATTTATACAGAACCTGTAGAACAAGTCAATTCCCTGTGTGGTTGGTGGACAATTTTTTGGGGGGGTGGGCGGATATTGGGCTATTTTAGGCTGAGGAAAGGCCTCTTTTTTCAATAAGAACTGATCAGGAGATCAATGTTGAGGTCAATTCCTGTTAAAAAATAAGGTCTCTTCTGGAGCTACAGTGACATAGGGGTGAAGAGGATGAGCAGAAAGGGGTGGCTAGAAGCCACTCCCAGCCTGATTGCCCCAGGGCCACAGCAAACACATGTTGCGGCCCCAAGGGTACCTCCTCGCACAGCCCCAAATAGGAGCAGAAAAAAATCTGTTTCTTTTGGGGCTGGATTTGCGCAGCCTTAGGTGACCCCGGGACATGTTTCAGGTGCTCCGGGGACATGTGTCATGTAAATGACACATCCCCAGAGCAGTGAAAAGCTGTCCCTGTCTGCCTGTCTGTTTCCAGCTTTAGTGAGACCAAAACATGCCAAAATTACCCCCATGCCTCTGATGTGCAGAAGGATATTGGAGTACATTATTTTCCTTTACAAAGTAAAATATTTGGGGCTGCACTTTCCCCAGCCCTATACCAGAAGATTAAGAGCTTTAAAAAATATTCACTTTTGCCGGACCATCATCATTCATGCTTCAGAATTATGTTCTGAGTGCTTACAAAGTAAAATCCCACAGCCAATTTAACATATAAAGAACAAACAAATTAATGAATCTTTGGTTACCTAAAAATTATCACTATATCTGAATAAATTAAAGGCACAAAGTGGCACCAGAATTATTTTGCTCCTCAGCCGTTTCATCTTTGGTGTCGAGGCATTAAATCAGAGCTTCAAAAATTGCTTTTTTGAACTACAACACCCAGAATTCCCTAGCCAACATGATCAGCGGGAGTCATACTTTCAAAAAGCAACTTTCTCAAGCTCTTAGTTGAACTTTATTTCATGACTGCAGTTTTTTTTTAAAAAAAAGGAATTGAAATCTTAAGTACTTTTTAAAAAACAAAGCCCTTAGAATGGCAGGGCTTTAAAGTTCGTGGATTATTTGTATCCTTCAGTTTCACACAGAGCATATATTTATACAAAGATCAGGATTTTTAAAATGTCACTCAGTTCTTCAGTTCGATAGTCCCAAACCAAGTTGCTTGGAAAAGAAAATCAGAGTGTCTTCATAATCTTGCATAACTGTCCCTGGTAAAAAGAATCCTGAGTCTTTCATTAAAAAACAAAAACAAAACTGTGCAATTGATTTTTAAAAAATCCTTCTTGCCATAGGACACAAGAAGTCATCAGCTGGCTTCTTCAGCGTGCCTGACTTCTGCCAAGTTGTTGCCAAGTACTGCAGTTAATGAAGCTCGCCTTTTTCGAATGATCCGCCCAGAAGCAATAAGATCAGCATAACCACGCTGATGTGAGAAGGCGTAAGCTGAACGACGCCCTGATATCCCACGACGGAAGACACTTGGCTTTCGCTTCCACTTTTCTTCTTCGGCTTTGTACTTCTTGCGATTCTTCTGAATCTTTAAAGGAGAAAGTTGTACAATAGGTTAAACTGAAGGAGTAAAAGAGGCATAGCACTTTGGATCTCCCAAATAATTAAAATTAAAGACATAAAGTTAAGATAACAACAATCAGTTAATCAGCAAGTGATATATGTTCCCTTGCTTGGCCATGAAATCTGCTGGGTGATCTTGAGCAAGTCACATGCTCTCAGCTTCACGAGAAGGCAATGGCAAACCTCGCCTGAGCAAATTTTGCCAAGAAAATCTCATGATAGGTTCACCTAAGAGTTGCCATGAGTTGGAAATGACTTGAAGACCCATAACAAATATAACACCACATCAGATCGCAATGATAAATAATTTCCCCCCAAACTGCTATCATGGATGTGGGCAAAAAGGGACATATATTCATATGTGGTGGTAGTGTCCATGTGTAAAAAAAAATTGGTTAGAAATTGGTTAGTGAAATAGAAAGACATGGAGAAACCTCCAATTTAATAAAGAGTTGTTTAACTTCAAATTTAAGAAAATCAGGACTGAATAAGATAGAGGAAACAGCAAACAAATAAGCAAAGTCGTATATCATGTTGTTAAACTAGTCAAATTGTTGCAGTGTGAGCTTTTAAGGGCAACAAACTACTTGAAGGAACTCATGGGGTTAGCAGCCTGTGAAACCCTGCAGTACAGTATTTGTGTACTGTATCTGTATACTAGAGGTGGAGAAGGGGGAGAAAGTGCAAGCCCAAAGCTCACCTAGGCTTATTTTCATCACAGTAAGCCACAGGTAATTGTAAGCCTTGAAACACAGCCAATAAGCCAGGTTTTCTGCCAACTTATTGTGTTTCAGAAACATATGTAAGACTAGCTACTGTCATGCAGCTCATTAGGTTCTGAGCCTCTCTTTCTACATACCTTATCACTTTCTGTAGGCCAAATAGTCATGGTCAAGAAACGGAGTGCTACCACAGGGAGCAAGCAAATTGCAACAGATAATATTATTGTCAACCAGATATAAGGCTGTCGGAGGGCATTTGGAGCAGTACCTGGAAGGATACAAAAAAAACCCTGTATGCAACTATACACAAAAGCCCACAGTATCATTCAGTTCACAAACATGCTTATAAGCCACAATGGCTATTATATGAAGGAGACAAAAATGTAGTGAAATTGTCTCCATACCCACTAGGTATCTCTCTCTCTCTCTCTCTCTTGGCCAAAAATATTTTCCAGGAAAAAATGGGGAGGATGTTAGGAAGCATTGGACCCTTCAAAAATAGCCTTGGGGAAGCTGTATATGACCCATGGGCTACACTTTCATCATCCTGCTATAGGTGTATTAGGCTGGCAGTAATGAAAACGTGCATTAGGAAGTATCCACTATCTTTTTATGTACATAATTCCTCACCAGCTCAGTAATGCTGTATCAAAAGCTTCAACCTACCCCTATCCACAGTGGTGACGGATTAGCTCATGGGTGTGCAAGGAAATGCCCTGCTGGGCTCTGGGACTGACCCTGCTGACACTAGGCTGGCCATTTCTGCAATCACCAAGTTAAGCACTTTCTGCTTCACAAGCTTTCGGTAGGATCCTGGCCAAATCTGGTTTCTTTTATGCTTGCTACTGTACATAATGTGACATTTTAAGGCACTAACACATTTGCAGTTAGAGAGAGTACGTTCTACTAACCTGTAAACTGAAAAATAGAAGGGAAAAGGACATGGATCCCAGAACTGTGTAGATCAAATGTAATACCAAAGTAAAGTGCAATGCTCCCAAATATTGAGAAAGCATTAACAAATGTCCAGTAAGCTGTATCCAGACCCATCTGCAAACAAAACAGACAACCAGTTAAAGACATAACAGATTTGGGTATTGGGGGGGGGGGGCACAAACTCTGGAAGCTACTGAAATTTGGTGACCTTTCAATTATAGCAGAAGGATTCTGATTTAACTGCTATGGATCCCTCTAAGAAGGAATCCTGGGCTTTGCAGTTTACAGAGGAGTGTGAAGAATTCTGAGACAGAAAGTTCTAGTACCTCACCAAACTACAAATCTCAGGATGCAGCCATAGCAGCTAAAATGGAATCATTGGGGCTTTCTATATTGCCCTTTGGGACGTCCGGAGAACGTCCCATTTTAAAAAAGGGGCGTCTCTTATAGACGCCCCTGGGCCTAGTACGGACTCTGTCCGTACAAGATGGCGCCGGCCCTTCTACATGGCCGGCGCCATCTTTGCGTATCGGACGCTGAGCGTCCGTACGCGTCACGTCGCTTGTGACGTAGCGAGTGCGCCCCTGGCGCCTCGCTACGTCGCAAACGCGACGGAAAAAGAAGCTCCATTTTGGAGCTTCTTTTTCAGTCCGCAGGGGAGCCGCGCCGTATGGAGGCTCCGGCTCCGCCACGGACTAACTGGCGGCGGCGGCAGACCGCCGCAAAGCGGCGGTCTGTACCCCGCCATTGTGCTGTATTTGTGTCATGTGAAAGGACCCACAGGAGAACAGAAAATGGGATGGATGCAGTTCTCTTCCAGATAAGGCTAAAAAAGAAGATTGGGCCAAAAGCTTACTACCTTTGTATATTTGTTATTTTTCACGCTGACTTTTGAGAAATCAAAGGAAACAAGGAGACATACCAGGTAGTCTTTTCTCTGCCCTCATGTCTGGTGCACTTCAATGCCCCTAGCTCCTCTCCTTTTTCTACATTCCAGTGTCTCCAAATAGATTCTCACGTTTCTTGCCTCATATCTTTCATGCTGGTTTACAAGCTAGTGAGCTGTTCTTGGACAAAAGGAAGTATGAAGCTAGAACTGCAAAAGGCCTAAACCCTTGGCACACGGGCACTTTACAAATGCTTCCTGTGTACTAGCTAGAGTAATTCTATAAAGATAACCCAAAACTAGTAATTTTTCTAAACTCTGCTCTCTCTTCTCTTCCAACTCACAGTCTTATTGATGGCATCATCATAATGCCCCACTCTAGAAGTATAGGACTTAGGATACGTTTTCCTAATTCCTCCTTTCCCTTTTGTGGAATCTGGCCACACAGCACTGGTATACAATGGCACAACTCCTGCACAGAGCTAGCAAACATCTGCTAGATATCTGTATATGTTCATGCTGCTTGAAAGCTTGGTTTGAAATACTGTATTTTCTGGAGTATAAGACTACTTTTTAACCCAGGAAAATCTTCTCAAAAGTCAGGGGTCGTCTTATATGTCAGGGGTCGTCTTATAGGGTGGGTGCTGAAACTTCCAAGCTGGACTGGAGAATCTGCAGTTGCCGCATATGGTGGGGGGAACTCAAAATGGCCACGGCCGCATCCCCTCTGTATGTGGCGAACATATGAAAGCAGCAAGGGCGGCGCTGTACAAGAACGGTAGAATAAAATCTTGGAGACAGGGAGGGCTGACCAATCCAAGCAGGCTTTGCATACAACAAGTTTTCCTCCTAAGTACCTGCATGTCATAAGCATTTGAATTAAAATTACCATATTGAAATCAAATCTGATTTTTAAAATTTTTAATTGATGTGCGTTGGAAGAGGGGTAGTCTTATACAGTGAATATATCCCAAACTCTATATTTTTAGAAAAGTTGGGGTTCGTTTTATACGCCCAGTCGTCTTATACGCCAGAAAATACGATAAAGTTTTGAGAGTGCATGTGGAAGGGAGAATTTGCCCCTCTCCTAGTTCTGCTGGAGAAATGACCAAGTTGTGCCCCACCCAGTGTTAGTGAATCTGGATGATCAAATTGCTCATTCCAAATATTTGATTTGTGAACTTCAGAGATCATAAAAATCAATCTACTTGCCTGAAAATTAACTGCAATTATGAGAGAAGAAGCTGCAGTGACAGCAAATGATTGGTAATCAGAGGGTGCTTCTCCGTCTTGCCCCATGGTTTGTAGATAAGCTCCGTATGGTATGAAGAAAATAATCAGGGATGTTACAACACCATGGAAGAGGCTGATGAAGAACTTCTTGTAATTAAAAAGCAAGTCTCTCTGACCCAATATGTATAAGGTAGGAAACCGTATGCTCAGCTTGTCACTCACATCCTTCAATGAAAGAAATATTAGATTATTATAATACAGTTTTCTCTTCATTTTAATCCTCCTAAGTACTCAACAACATTACACATCCCACAACAAATACTTATCTCTTTCTTTGATAAAATTACCAGCTTGGTAGATGAAGGGAATGCTGTGGATATAATATATCTTGATTTCAGTAAGGCCTTTGACAAAGTTCCCCATGATATTCTTGCAAATAAGCTTTTAAAATGTGGGCTTGACAAAGTAACTATTACATGGATTTGTAACTGGTTGACCGGCCGAACCCAAAGGGTGCTCAACAATGGCTCTTTTTCATCCTGGAGAGAAGTGACCAGTGGGGTCCTACAGGGCTCTGTCCTGGGCCCAGTGCTATTCAACATTTTATTAATGACTTGGAGGACAAAATTGGGGGCATACTTATCAAATTTGCAGATGAAACCATTTAGGAGGAATAGCTAATACCCCAGAGGACAGGATCAAGGTTCAAAATGACTTGAACAGATTAGAAAACTGGGCCAAAGCTAACAAAATGAAATTCAACACGGAGAAATGTAAGGTACTGCACTTAGGGCGAAAAAATGAAATGCACAGATATAGGATGGGGGTACACGTGGCTGAATGAAACTACGTGTGAAAGGGATGTTGGAATCCAAGTAGACCATAAGTTGAACATGAGTCAACAGTGCGATGCGGCAGCTAACAAGGCCAATGCGATTTTAGGCTGCATCAATAGAAGTATAGTGTCTAGATCAAGGGAAGTAATAGTGCCACTCTATTCTGCTTTGGTCAGGCCCCACCTGGAATACTGTGTCCAGTTCTGGGCACTACAATTAAAAAAGGACATTGAGAAACTGGAGTGTGTCCAAAGGAGGGCGACTAAAATGGTGAAAGGTCTGGAAACCATGCCCTATGAGGAACGACTTGGGAGCTGGGGATGTTTAGCCTGGAGAAAAGAAGGTTAAGAGGTGTTATGATAGCCCTATTTAAATATTTGATGTCATGTTGAGGAAGGAGCAAGCTTGTTTTCTGCTGCTCCAGAGACTAGAACACAGAACAATGGAGGGCAGGGAACCGTCCCATTAAAAAGATTGTATGTACAGCGCTGTGTAAATTTACAGTGCTTTATAAATAAAGGTTAATAATAATAATGCAAGCTCCAGGAAAAGAGATTCCAGCTCAACATTAGGAGGAACTTCCTGACAGTAAGGGCTGTTCAACAGTGGAACAAACTCCCTCGGAGTGTAGTGGACTCTCCTTCCTTAGAGGTCTTCAAACAGAGGCTGGATGGCCATCTGTCGGGGATGCTTTGATTGTGATTTCCTGCATGGCAGGGGGTTGGACTGGATGGCTCTTGTCTTATCTTCCAGCTACGATTCTATGATTCTATGAATGACAACCAGTTTGCAGATGGTAACGATTACAGTTAGAAGTTGCCAGATTTCAACTAGAGAAACAGGGAGCAAACCTTGTTCCAGGTATAATATATCTGCTTTGAACAGTGGAATATTACTCTCTGATTCCGTGTTATCCAGTAAAAGTCATGCTTTTATTTGTAGCCTTGCATACTTATACAATGGAATTAGAAAAGATTCAAACCCCTTTCATACTGCTCATTCATAGGTTTCTTCCTTGCCGAAATCTGTGCCAGTGCATGGACATCCAGGCCAAGGAAAGGGTGGCCAGGGGACAGGGCTACATCTGCATTCATCACAATAGCACAAAAAGCATGAAGGGGTCTCCAATACAGTATTGCTTAGAAGTACAGAAATACAATAAAAATGCCCAAAACATGTACATTAATTTTGTAGTTTCCATGTTGTGGGTAATCAACAAATACAACAGAAATGAAAATGGCAAAAGAAAAGGAACCATTAGTTTCCAAGCTGGATTAATTAAGAAAAAAATGCTGGGTATGTATTTTGCTCTTGGCTGAATTTTGCATACTTCTGAATTCATCTCTATACAGGAGTTTACAGTTTGACAGGTGCATTGACTGAGTTCTTACATATTTTCCTGGGAGGACTTTAATCTCAAGTTTGTTGCAAGGGGTTTCCTAGCCCAAAGGGAGAGAGGATTCGGGTCTAATGCAAGAAGTAGTGTTTGGAGAGCCAGTGTGGTGTAGTGGTTACAGTGTTGGAATATGACTCTGGAGGCAGGGTTTGAATTCCCACTCAGCCACCAAAAGCCACTGGGTGACCCTGGGCAAGTCACAGCCTCAGAGGAAGCAAAAACAAACTTCCTCTGAACAAATCTTGACAAAGAAACTCCATGATAGGTTCGCCTTAGGGTCTCCAGCAGTTGCAAATGATTTGAACGAACAAAACAAAAATGAAAGCCTTTATGAAATCTCTGTATAATGCAGTAGCAGACACAATTGGAACCTATGAAATTATGCAATAACTTGATTATTATTCATCTTAATCTTGTCAATCTTAAATAGTTTATAGTTTAATGATTACTTATTATCAAGCCTGTTAAAACAGCTAAATAGAGAGATAAATTCCCTATTTAAGTCTTTGTGAAAATTAACATCTGGAAAGCCGTATGATTTGATGTTATATAATGTAGCCTTACATGTAATGGAATACAATGAAGCTTAAATGCCCAAACACTGCTATGTCTACATTTCTCCCTAGGGGGAATGTGTATATACAGTATATTTATATCAAATGCTTATAATAAATAGGCTGAAATAATACTAAAGAGCCTGCTCATTGCCCATGTGAATATCATCAAATTTCAATACTTGAGGATATTTAAATTGAATGTTGGTGTAAGTCCACCTGTCTAGTTTAACCACCATCATGAGTTGGGCACTAAGGTGACCAGACGTTGATAAAAGTGAGCCTGGACACAATATAAAATTAGCTGACAAGTGGCAAGGACCCTCAATCCCTTGGTCTAAGAGATAGGGGTGGGAAACCATGCTTATTTCATTATAGTGACCCTACCATAGGGTTTTCTTGAAAAGATTTATTCAGAGGAGGTTTGCTTCCTCTGCCTTCTTCTAAGGTTGAGAGAGTGTAACTGGCTTGAAGTCATTCAGTGAGTTTCCATGTTTGAGCAGGGATCAGAATGCTGTTTGCCCAAAGTACTAGTCCAGTGCTCAGTCCACTGCACCAAACTGGCTCCCACCTCCTTATCCCAACCGTCATGTATGTTGGAACTCTCATTCAGATAAATAAATACCTTATTCTTCCTTTTTTAAAAATCCCGGTGCATACAGGGTATATTTTATTGCTTATATATTAGCTGGTACATACCTGGTCAAGCAACCCAACTAGAAGAACTGGAAGGCTTGAATATAGTACATTGTAGAGTGTGATAAACCAATCTTCATAAGCAGTCTGTAATTGTAAACAAACCAGTCATTTTTAAAAACATTTAAATGTGAAGAGACAGTTGTCCAACAATTAAATGAATAGCAAAAATTTGAAAAACCAGACAAAAGTAATAATACTTCTTTGGAAGCAGGTTGTATACATAAAATAATAAAGATAGGAATTTGGCAAGCAGAAGGAACAACTGCTGAGAACAGCATATAAAATTTTGCTGAATTCTCTCATGCATTTGTGGCCATTCTTTCACTGGTCCTAGGATCACTTTCGCCCATTATTTATACCAGGAATAGACAAATGGGGAAAGCTAGAGAGTGGCATTAGCTCTCCCCCACTGGAGACCTTGGACACCTGCACTCTCATACCACACCTGCTCTTGGAAAACATTTTTTGCCCCCAAATGCCTTCTAGAGGGCAGGGATGGCATTTTCACCATGTTTTGGGCTCTTTTGGCTAAGGAAGAGGCCTTTTAAAAAACAGGATGTGATTTACTTCAGGTTTTAAAAAAACTAAAAAAAAATGCTTTAAAAAGAAAGCCTTCCAGTTGACCCAGGAGGAGGGCAAGTTTGAAATATGGTGAAAATGCCTTCCAGGGACATTTGGGCACATTTTGGAGCAAAAAAGCCTATTCATTTACAGTGGTGCCCCGGGATACGAAATGATCGCGTTACGAAATTTCCGGGATACGAAAAAGTTAGATTGGAAAAAACTGTTCCGGGTTATGAAATATTTTTCGGGTTACGAAATTTATTTCGGCGCGAAATTCAAACGCAAAGCGCGGCTAGCGGCTTTCCAGCGCTAACGGAAAGCCTTTTCGGGTTGCGAAATTATCGGGTTACGAACGGAACGGCGGAACGAATTAATTTCGTAACCCGAGGTAGCACTGTATTTCATTTGTATGTTGCCATTCCCCCAGAGTAAGACCTAAGGCAGAGTAGGACCAGAGTAGGACCTCTGAGACAGCTTTACAATCAAGTTTTAAAAACAATTACATAAAATGGTATAAGATCATTTAAAAGACATTAGGAAAAAGTTAAAAATACAAATAAAACCTCCCAAAAAGAAGCTCTCCTGCTTACACATTAAATGCCTACTTAAACAAAAAGTTCTTTGCTTCCTGGCAAAAAGAAAGCAGGGAGGGGGCCACACAAGCCTCCTGTGGAAGGATGTTCAAGTCCTCACCAAGCAAGTCTGTGATAGTCATGGGACTGAATAAAAGTCCTCTGTAGATCTCAGAACTCTGGCAGATGTATGCGAAGATATAGGCAAAACAGACGGACAAAATAAAGAGCCGATTCGAAGTGGGCAAAAAGAAACCGGGATAGTCCGACTCAAGGTAGAAAATGTGTATCTTTGCTGCTGCATATAAATGGCCCAACACAAGTGTGGGGCTGCAGCAAAGCAAATAAATGAAAGTGCAACAACTCCAATGGATGTCATTACATCATACACCAACCAGACAGTCCAACAGGAGCTCATGGGGTGAAAGAGGCAGGTATGGGGCACCTCCATGATTGTGCTATCTCAGTGTATCACTTGCACATCACACATGTGAACGTGTGGCTGATAAAAGGGGTGGCCATGCAATGGGATGGCATCTGTGTAGATGTGGGAGGTACCTGGTTGCAGGTGGTGTGTTCGTGCGACGGTGTGCGTGTATGGTGGGCACACAACAAAAAATTACCCAGTGACGTGGCTTGACACCTTCGGCCCTTGCTTATTTGGCCTGCCTTGGGAGCAGGACATGTGGACAGTGGGGTTTTGACCCGCTTTTGGAAAAAGCAGGATTAAGCCATTTTTCCTGCCTGTCTGTTTTGCTCCACAGTCTTTAAGATAGTCTGGGCCTAAACTGTATAGGGCTTTATAGGCCATGGCCTCTGGGAGGGCCTTGGGCAGGGGCACAAAAACAGCCCATGGGCCACACTTTGCCCACCTCTAATGTATACTGTGATTGAGCTAGAGGAAGTAATGGGGAGCTCTGCACCTATTTATTATCAAAACTAGTTTACAAGAGAGTTAATAGTAAAAAAAAGCTAAGCTAATAAAAAAAATACAGAGCAAAAATAAGCAATAACACTAATTCAAAACATAAACTGAAGAAAATAACATGAAAGCAGACTAAAAACTGATTGCATCCTCTTCTCTCCTCTTGACATTCTAACAACTATTTCAAAATACCTTTACAGCACAATTCTGGAACATTTGTGTCAAAGAATAAAAACTCATAAATATTATTTAATAACTGATGCACTTTTCTCAATTTGAACTAATATCACGAGCCTTGTTTTTTCTCACCTTAGCTGAATAACCATTGAAGAAGGAATACCAGAAGTGAACTAAAGTAAAGGCAAAGTTTTTGTAGAAGAAATACCGAAGGAACTTGCACATCCTTATATATGACCATCGTCCATGAACAAGCAATAATCGTTGTAGGTATCTGAATTGGCCAAAAGAATAATCACTTGACATGACTGCTTGCATACCCTCTTGTCCACTTATTCCAACACCAATATGTGCAGCTAGAACAGAAAGGTACATAGTGGAGAATTACTTCCAGTAACTCTGTGGAACAAGTTATCACATTCACCCAAGAGCAACCAAGATTATAAATTACATAGCCTTCAGAATTTTTTGTAGATCAGTCACCTTTGTATTTACCCCTGCTGTATACAGAAGCTTGAAAAATGCATTTTGTACACGTGAAGAAATTTCATACATGCCTTCCTACTTTTCCAATATTAAAATTTGACTTTCATGAATTGTGCAGAATATAACGAAGTTTAGAAGCACCAGAAAGAAAAATATTGATCCAAAATACACAAACCGTGTAAACTTGCCAGAAAACAAAAAATGAAAAGAAAACAGAATAAAAGATTTACTAGTGCAAGAATAAGGGTATGAAACAGGATTGCCCCAAAACACTAGGGTACATTTTTCTGGAAGAAAGGTTAAAATGTAATGGAGGTTAAGCCTGTGGATAGTCAACCTTGTTTTTCTTTGACAGCTGTGCTCCAGTATAAGCCATATTTGATGTTTTCAATATATTTTGCAAAAAAGTGTTAAATTAATTTACATTAGTTTACTTATTCTCTTTTTTCTTTCATAGCTCATATAAGACGACATGAGAATGAAGGGTTTGGGGTTATTTTGGCACATAGTACAGGGCAGAAAGATCAAAGAGGACACAGAATTTGGAATGTGATTATGACAGTTACAGGAAAGAAAATGGTAAAGCACCTAAGTTATAAAAAGTGAAAAAGAACAGCACTTAGCATCATACTCCAACCAAACTACCTAAAATGATGCCTATTACAGCCCCACAGATTTATGCTGCTAATATATTTTTAAGCTTTGATACAGTTTTGACATTGACAATGGGACAGCATATTTTGACAGTGGGAGATAAGCTTTTGCCTGCAGAAGGACCCATGTCTAATCTCTGGCAATTCTAGCTACCCCCCCCCCCCTCATATTTAACAATACCCAGAAAGACCTTTGCCCAGGATCATAAAGCTGCATTAAAGCAGACAGTCCAGGGTGAAATCAAGCAATAATTTGATTCAGTATAATGCACTCCATAGGTTCCTTGCCAGCAGAAAATGTCAAAAATCACCACCAGTATGCAGTAACCTAACTAGAGTGGCTTTAAAAGGACAACTTACTTTTAATCATATTTACATCATTAGCGCCATCTCCAATGGCCAAAGTTATGGCTTTCTTGTATTTCTTCACAAGTTCAACCACCATGGCTTTTTGCTTGGGTGTAACACGGCAGCAGATCACAGCACTGCACTCGCAAGCTAAATCAACAAAATTCTTCTGCTGCTGTTCCTTATTCAGCTCTGCTCTTCTTTTACTCTCCATGTGTTTTTGTTTTTCTTCCATTGTTCTAGGAAACTTAAGTTTCAGGAGTTTCTTTTTTTTCTTTTTCTTTTCCAAAAGAATTTCATTCTGTAAGAAAAGTTCTTCTCTTTAAACTTTGAACATGTGTGACAAAAGTACATTACAGTCTACTCTTCTGTGTGCAAAGCAGAATATTAATAGGGCAAAAGTTGATAGTAAAATTGCTCACAGAATGCTGCTACTACACAATATATTAGGGAGGCAAATACTCTCTTTCATGCTCTTTCCTTAAGGAATGAAGAATTTTAAAAGTGTTCTCCCTGACTAATGTAAGTATTAAAGTTTATGCCCATTCTTAATGATTTTAAAAATATTTTGGGAGCTTCAATGGAAATTTTATTTATGCAAAAACAATGTACAAATTATATTTCCACAAAAGGCCAAAAAATAAAATAAATAAATCTTGCAGCAGCTGATCATTTTTGACAGGATGTCTCAATTGCCACAACACCTTTTCTCATCATTTGAGTATTCTTTACAAGCTATGTATGACATGTATGACATATATACATGGAGGGTGGTCCCACTGATTTTAATGGCAGCATAGTGGACATCTATGTGGCTAATGATGGAACTGGACTGAACTCAAGCCAAAAAGATGTTTAGCTGTTGATGTGCTCCGAGATGAAAGGAAAGTCTGAACTTGCACAACACATATTAAGGGAACGTGAAATGTGAATAGTATGACTCAGGGGAAGCTAGGCATAGTAAAACAAAAAACAAAAATATGGAATGTACACTACAATACTTGGGGTGAGTGAGCTAAAGTGAAAGGGAGTGTGAAATTTTGAGTCAGATAACTACACAATGTTCTACTAAGGAAATGAAAATCTAAGAAGAAATGAGGTAGCATTAATAGTGAAGAGTTGCAGCAAAAGCAGTCAAAGGATATAGTCTGACCAAATCATGTCAGTGAGACCTCAGGAAAAACCCATCAGTATAACCATAATCCAAGTTTAAACTCCAACTATAGAAGCAGTAGAAGAAGAAATGGAAAGATTTTGTGCTGGGATCTATCTAAGAGGAAACTGATCACACACCAAAACAGCACTTCTTGTTAATCATAGGCAACTGGAATGCAAAAATAGCAAACGGAGCATCATCCAAGACTGTTGGAGAACAAGGACATCACCTAATGTCCAATATAGAAATCAAATAGACTACATATCTGGAAGTCTGTCAGAAATCTAAGATCTTCAGGAGAGGTCCTGTTGCGTGTCCCAACACCTTGTGAAGTTAGGTTGATGTCCATCAATATGTAACAAGGCTTTCTTTATAGCAGCAATTCAACTGGAATTCCCTACTCAAGAAAGTTAGGCTAGACCCAGCCCTTTTAAGCTTCGGACAGACAGCCAAAACAGTTCTGTTCTGCATAGTATTCAGTGTTTGAAACTGTTGTTTTAACTATTTTAAAACTGGAGTCTAGGATTATTTTGAGATTGCTTTAGGAGTTTTAAAAGAGTATTTTAATGTGTTTTTAAATTGTTTCTATCTTCGGTTTTTATTTCTTCATCACTTGAGGAGCTCTTGTGGGCTGGGATGTGATATTGAAATAATTTAAATAAATAATAATATATGGATTAACACCACCTATTCTTTCCCACAAGATACTTCTGTTCAGAATTTTTAGGTATCTATAAACATTGAGGTAGATCAGTTCTAAGTATTCGTATTGACATTTCTGAGCTTTCTACAACTTCTTTCACCATTGTTTAATAGTGTGCAATCATTAACAATCTTATCAAATATAACATCTTTCTAAACAGCAGTCTGTATAAAAGGCATATATAGTGGGGTCCAAAAAAGAGGATCTGATTCTGTAAGCCTGCTGATAAGCTTAAGCAAATGGCTAAGTATCTCAGAGTGGTGTGCAAATCAGCAAGTTGAATGAAACAAAGAACAAGCTATTCTACTTCCATGACTCCAAAGGAGAGTCCTTGTAAAAGGTACAAATATTTGTTCCATTAAAAACACATATAAACCATGAGCTGATGATTAACCTGCAATACTGTGTTTTTGTTCAAGAAAGAGAGAGAGAGAGAGAGAGAACAGAACCATACTATCTGCATAAGAATTTGGGTAGGTTCATGGGAGCTACCTCTGAAAACTGTGGAAAGAGTTCTTCATACAGAGTATTGGTCAGTTCAGTGGTTTGTTTCTGAGCCTAATTCAAGGTGCTGATTATAACTTGTAAAGTGCTACACAGCTTGTAGACCAGACTATGAGCCTGCCCAGGTATTAAGATGCTTGGGAGAGATTCTTCTTCTCTCTCTTTTGCCACCATCAGAAGCACAGAGACGGAAACATAAGAGAGGGGCTTCTTGGTGGTTCTGGAACTTCCTTCCAATGGCTCCATCTCTGTTGTCCTTCCACCAGGAGGCAGATACATTTTCCAGACAAGGTGGGCTATCTGAACTGATTTTCTACACTTGATGTTAGCCAAAAGGCAGAGAAGCGATTTTCTGATGAAGTTTTAATCTGTTGAAAGCTCTTATTTTCCCTCTATAGACATGCTTTGGTTGGTGCTTTTATTGAGTGTATTTCTAACTGATGATTTTTTAAAAAAATATTTTACCCACAACTTTGTTTCTTATATCTCTGAATGTGGAGTTTTTGGAGTATTATTTTTATTTCTATTTCTATTTGTTTTTATTTTCTAAGTCCCTTTGAGCCCCTGTTTGGGGGGAAAGACAAGATATATACAAATCAGCATCAGCATCATTATCATCATCAGTATCATCTTGTTAGCTGCCTTAGGCAATGTTTTAGTGCAAAGTCAGCACATAGTTCTAATAAACAAATCACATGTGTGACCTAGGAGAACTATGTGCTGATCTATTTTAATTGTTGTGTCCTTAGACAACATTAGACATTAGGGATCTGGTGGCTTAAGCGGTTAAGACTGTTGATTGCAAATTGGCAAGTTGGCAGGTCGAGGCCCGGTTTAATGGATGAAAATGGGAGAAGGATGAGAAATGGCTGAGGAGTTCAGTAAGAATAGTCAGGGAATTGCTGCTGCCACCTCCTTACACACACGTCTGCCATCTGAGGCAGGTGTCTCACTCTGCCTAACAATGCTATCACTTCAAAGTAGCAAGTGTGACTATTCTGTACTTACCAACCACGAACCAGTGATAATGAGGGCACGGTTCCCACCTGGTGGGAAAAAACGTTCATTATCCCTTTCAGATGAATTCATATTCAGTCCAATTCTGTTCTTCTGGTTTTCCATCCTTGTTTGCAAAAGAGCACTGGGGAGGATGGGACAAACAAAAGATCTATCACATAAAATGTAGTTATTAAATTGGAAAGGTTAAAAAAGATCTAGGCCTACTAGTAGATCCCCTTGTTGATTTAAATCAGATCAACAAGGATATCTGAGATTCAGTCATTTAACAACAGGAACAAGAAAATGACTTTTCCCCATCTTAAATTTTATAGCTGAAGTGGGCATTTTTTGTGCAAGGGTTTTGACTTCTGTTCAGTTCTGTTACAGCGTGCCCGTGTTTTATGTGGGCGTGCCATACGTGGCTTTCAGCATACGCTGAAAGATGCACCGGAAGAGCCTGTTGCATGCCCTGGAAGAACTAATGGGGTGCGTGCCTGTGGCGTGCGCTCATTGCTACACTGCAGGCGCAAGCCCCATTACTTCCAACGGGGCTCCAGCACGCATGGAATTCCCCTTACGCGGAAGGAACTGGAACAGATCCCTGCATAAGGGGAGATCGCAATGTACTCAAAAACAAAACAAACCCCCAAAAGCTTGATCTCAGAATTCTTTAATTCTACAGGTTGTGTCTCCCTTATCTGTAATTCCAAAATCCAAAATACTCCAAAATCCAAAACTGTCCAGATGGATGGCTGAATAGTGGCATCTTTGCTTTCTGATCAATCACAACCTTTGTTTCATGCATAAAATTAATAAAACTATTGTGTATAAAATTACTTTTAGACAATGTATATAAGATGCATATCAAACATTAATTTCATATTCAGACTTGGGTCCCATCACTAAGATATCTCATTATGAATATGCAAATATTCTAAAATCCAAAAACCTCAAAGCCAAGTCACTTCTGGTCCCAAGCATTTCAGATAAGGGAGATTCTACCTATATGAGTTTATGCCTTTGCCCACCCACTGAAAAGATGACATCAGACAATGAAATGGTGTTGTTTTTTTTTTAAATAGACAGCTATTGAAATAGCAGAGTACCAGCCAAGAAACAAAGTATAAGGAAATGTGAATAGCCAAAGAGAGCAAGGACATTTGGTGGCAACCTAAGATGAATCGGGGCTCATACCTGGTGCAGAATTTGGTTATACCAGCAGGCATCCTCAGTTTGATACTGCATACTCATGCTATGCTTCTCTCCACCGGTTGGCACTTAGTAGACCCCTGATGGAACAAGGGATTCTCCCATGCCAGTTGGCACTTAGAGCTAAGTAGAATTACATCCCTTTACCCCCAAATAGACAGGAAAAGAATATTTAAAAATGCAGACAAAATATGGGTTTTCCAAGTTTCAGAAAAAACTTGAGGAGAATCCTTGACAAGAGTATCTTCACAGTATTCTGCATGAAAACTATGTGAGGCTTTTTGTGCAGAAAATGGCATTTTCTATGTAAATAGTAAGTTCCTTGTCAAGTCTTCCTTCAACATAGTGTCATTTTCTGCACAAAAT
Organism: Sceloporus undulatus; assembly: GCF_019175285.1. Classification (NCBI taxonomy): domain Eukaryota; kingdom Metazoa; phylum Chordata; class Lepidosauria; order Squamata; family Phrynosomatidae; genus Sceloporus; species Sceloporus undulatus. Next base: position 313,808,544 of record NC_056523.1, on the reverse strand, counting down.
TATGGCTTCCTCCTCACACAGAATAGATTGCAGACTGCAAATAGTCCTTGAAAAGCATGTGGTTCTTAAGAACCTCTCACAATGACGGGGAAAATGGTAAAATTATTTGTTGTGCCCTATGAGAATGAAATTTACAAAGATTTGTATTCCTACCCCTAGGTGCCTTAGGAGGCTTACCTCAGCAACGCCTCACCCCACCCACCAGCCACCAGAAGTGGTTATTATAAGTCAATTATCTGTTAAAGATGTTTAAGAAAACAATTAACCACTAGGATTTAGAAAGTAGACCAGTTGCCATTAAAGACACACAACAAGAAATCTGAAAGCATATCTCTTATTGGTCTTAGAGGCACTAAACAGAGTTTGCATTCTTCTAGAACCTCTAACATGTTTCTACTGGCTACAGGATTTGCTAAGCTTCTTAGTATTTATGGTGCAATCCCATTGGCTTCATCATGAAAGAATGTCTGTTCCAAACAAGAAATTCCACCTGAAATTGCATACCTGCAACAGGTATGGGCCTGAGAAACCATTGCTTCTCTTCTGAAAAGTAGCCAGGCACAGAGTGATTTGAACCAGAGAAGCGGCAGCTGGGAAGGAAACTCCCAGGCTGAGGAACTTCCTCCCACTGGAAACTAAATTGGCTCCATCTCTAGAGTCACTGTGGAGGCGCGAGAGGTGGGACCACACCGGTTGACACCCAGATGGGGTTGACACCTGATTGGCCACCCTTATTTCTTCAGGGCAGGAGGGGTGCACACACTCTGCTCTGTTCAGGGTTTCCTCTCTGGGGAGAAAGCCCAGAACAGAGGAGGAGGGTCAGACTGCTGCCATCACTCCCCAGCTGCCTTCCAAATCTCTGCTTCACTTGGAAGGCATGGGATTGGGAGCCTGCCTCTGAGTCCCTGCTGGACTGGGAAGCCATGGGAGGGAGGCTGTCCTGAAGTAAAAGTTTGTGGAAATAGTAAGGAAGTACTAAAAAGATGCCTCTCAAGAAGGTAAAACCCACTTTGGAAGGAACAGAAGGGATTACTAATGAGATGAAAGCCAGTGTGGACCCCTCCATAGCTGAGACATAGCAGTGTGGAGATATGGAAAATTAAGGAAAGGATTTAATTAGCCAGAAGTGAAAATGAAAAAGCCTTAAGAGAAAAGGAAAATGAGAGGTTTTAAAGACAAGCAGAGCTTGAAAATGAAGGGAGGAAAAAATAACTTGATTTTACATTTCAGATTATCTTGGATTTTGGAATATTTGCATTTACATAATGAGCTATCTTGGAGAAGTTATCTTCAAGTTATCTTGGAATCTAAACATAAAATTCATTTGGTGTATATAAACCTTATACACATAGACTGAAGGTAATTTTATAAACAGCATTTTAAAATAATTCTGTGTATGAAACAAAATTTGTGTACTCTGAGCCACCATGAAAAATGTTTTGGATTTTGGAGCATTTGGGATTTTGGAATTCTGGATGTGAGACTCAACCCATGCGACCACCATCACTGCTGTTATTGTTATTATTTTTGGCTTTTCTCCCAGAACCAGTACCCAAAGCAGTAGTAGAAAGTATTGTTTCTTTCATTTGTTCACTTTCTCCTATGTTTACATTCCATCTTTTCTTCAAAAATTTCAAAATGGTGTGCATGATGTCTACCCTCTTCAGTCTCCCCAGCAATACTGTGAGCTAGATAAGGCTTGGAGAAAACAATTGACCCAGGTTCAACTGACCCAACTGACCCAATGGGTATGACAACTAAGGCTCAATTCAAATATGGGTCTCTCAGTCTTAAGCTCTCTTTCCAGTCATTATGGCAGGTATGAAGAACATGTGAACCTTCGTTGTTACACTGCAGTTCCCATTAAGCCCCATTACAGGCTGGCTATCGCCCATGCCACAGTTTTAATAGTTTTTTTGTGGGTTTTTCAGGCTATGTGGCCATGTTCTAGAAGAGTTTCTTCCTGATGTTTCGCCAGCATCTGTGGCTGGCGAAATGTCAGGAAGAAACTCTTCTAGAACATGGCCACATAGCCCAAAAACCCACAGAAACCTATGGATGCCGGCCAAGAAAGCCTTTGACTTCCCAGTTTTAACTTGCACTCCATTCTAAAATATAACCCACCTGATTCCTTTGAATTATTTTCAATACAATATAAAAAGAAAATATTTCATCAGAAAGAATAGTAACAGGATGCATAAGAAAAGCAGCAAAACTACTGTTTCATGCACTAGAATTCTTTGCATGCAGAAACATCTTTTCTTTTTACCTGATATCTTCTCCATAGCATATAGTAGTTTCATCTGTCAAAAGTTCACAAGAAAACCCAATGTTTTCTGCAGTTTCTGCAAGCAGAAGATAATAATTTGTCAGTTTGCTTCCTCCTTTCCCTGCCAATCCCTCTCTCTCACACACATACACACAGTAATACACATAGTGCAAATACCATGCTTAGAGAACAATCAAGTGTAAAAAAGAAGAAAAAAACACTTCACAATCATATACATGGACTCTTGAGAACACAAGAACTAGTTATTTATACACTTTACCTTTTTTGTCACCAGTCAACACCCAGATCTTAATATCTGCCTTTGACAGTTTGGATATTGTTTCTGGAACTCCGTCTTGTAGCTTGTCTTCAATTGCTGTGGCACCTAAGAGCTGTAGATATTAAAAGAATAGGTATATCAAATGTGATCACATGACTGATACACATATTTGCTTATACTATCTATCTGGCCTACTAAGATACTAAAGCTGGCCTATCAGGAACTCTTGACAGAAAAACATAACACCCAAGATGGAGGTGATACATGGTATTACTGAGGTATTATGGATTATATTGATATCTTGACTTTCATCCAAGGAAATCAAGGCCATGTGCATGCTCTGTTTTCCATTTTCTTCTGACAATAAGGTTGAGAGAGAAGTGAATAACCTAGTCAGCTTTATGCCTGAGTTGGGTTTGAACTTTGGTTGTCCCAACTCTAGACTTATACTCCAACCAAGCTGGCTCTGTGCTTCAGGGTTTGTTTTTTTTCCGTTTGTATACTCACTGAAGTGATAACTTAAGCCTTAAAACGTTACAATGGCCATTTTTGCTAATAGGTGGAAGAGATGTCATTCACACTGCAGTCCCTAGATAGCTGGGGAGCCCATGGAACTGCTGATCCATCACAGGTTCTCTAAATAGAGATGTATTTTGGACTACATGAATACCATTTGTACTACAAAAACGTTGCACAGGTATCTATTCTCAGTGTGCACTGGTAGTATAATAAAGCGACCAATAGGAAGTGTGTAAGAATGATGAAAAAGAAGCTATAGGAGAACTCATGTGCATTTAGGAAAAAAATAATTTTAGTCACCCCATACAGGAAATACTGCAAAGTCAAACTCTGAAGGTCTCACAAGCCTGGCTTCCCATTAGACTTACAATTAGATTTTGCTCAATTTCTTCATATACTTTGTCTAGAGCTTCGTCCCGGTTTCTTGAAGCAACACTAGCAATCATGAATTTTTTATTCCATTCTTCATACTCCTCATTGCTGATATCCTTGTAGCAAAGGCATAATGTTCTAAGGGTTTCATTTGCGAAGACCTATTCAAGGAAAGGGAAAAGAATATCTCAGAATCATATTTAAATATAATTCGAGAAAATAGTTTCTTAATTAATCACACTGAAAGGAATAGTTTGTCCTGTGAGAATATGATTACTGGATCCATTTTAGAATAAGAAAAAGAAAAATTGAAGTCAATTCTACAACTGTACAAATACCTCCTTAATTCAGACTTGTGACAAAAAATAGTCAAGAAAAACAAGACAAAAGCAAGAACTTTTCAAACAATACAATTCTGCACATGTATACTCAAAGGTAAGCCCTACAAGGCTTACTTGTCCCCAATGAGGATTCCTTTCAGTAAAATGTGTATGGTACAATGAACTATCAGTCTCAAATGAAAGCTGCACTGACTTTGGATAGTCAGCAGTTCAACGCCAGTTTTAACTAGATATCCAACAAAAGTTCTGGAAATTCTGAAATTTGTCAATGAAACCAATTACATACAAAGGCGTTAAGACTCTCCATCACCAGAGATCCTCAGACAGATGTTAGATAGCCATCTATTTGGGTTACTCTAGTTCTGGATTAGAGCCAGTGTGGCAAAGTGGTTTTAGAGTTGGCCGGTGACTCTGAAGCCCAGGGTTTGATTCCTAGCTCAGCTATGATGATCTTGGGCAAGTCACATGTTCAGCCTCAGGAGAAAGCAATGGCAAACCTCTGAACAAATCTTGCCGAGAAAACCCCATGATAGGGATGCCTTAGGATCGGCATAAATTGGAAGTGACTTGAACACATACAACATCCCTGGATTAATGCATCAAGCAGGCTGGCTTACCTGACCTACAAAGTCCCTTTCATCTCTATGATTCCATGAGCACAAGCAATCAACTGAGTTGTAATTCACAAAGACACTGTTTCTAAGTCTGGGATATTATACTCTGATAATTTATAGGCATGGATTTATTTGATTTATATACTGTAAACTGCTTAATGTGCATTAAGAACTTGAGAGATAAGAAGCGTAAATTATTTTTCTTATGAATTGTCGTTGTGTGCCTTCTAGTCCATTTCAAATTAAGGCAACCCTTAGGTGAACCTATCATGGGATTTTCTTGGCAAGATTTTTTCAGAGGGGGATGTGTCATTATCTTCCATTGAGGCTGAGAAAGGGGATTTCAACCCTAGTTTCCAAGAGTCCTAGTCCAACACTCAAAATCACTACATTATGCTGGTTCTCTTTTATTATGTATGTCCCACTTTTAAGATTAAGGGTTTTCCCAAAGTGGTTTTCCATCTCCCCATGAATAGAACATTTTTTAAAAATATATTCATTATAATATTTAACACAGAATAGCAATCAGGAAAAGAGGGTTAAATATCACACACACGACTCTACAACAGACTTATTCATCCCTCCAGAAGCAGTGGACCACAGCTTCCATTATCCTTCACTACAATTTCACTCTGTCTGGAGGTGATGGTTTTTTGTTTTTTGTTGGGGGGGGGGGTTGTATAGCACACATAGAGGACACTGAGCTTCTCTAATGAGCTTCTCTCACTTCCATACTGGCAAACAATGCATAACATCTCCAACCCAAAAACCTACTTACATCCAGTGCTGTTTCTGTAGCTTGCTTTTGGGGATTATTTGGATGCAGTCGTTCATAAATCACTGTATCTGCCCCTTTACAATATAGCTTGATTGCTCCATTTGGTTCTCTCGCTATAAAAAGAAGACACAAGTCAGCAATGTAAAAAAAAGATACTTTAAAATGCACCCACCTTCATTTTTATGAAACACTTCTATACTGTCCTTTAAAACAACATATGGCATAATGAGAAAAATTTTTAAAAAACCAAACAAGTTTCTCTTTCTCTCACACAAATACTCTTGCTCCAGGAAAATAGTAACCAAGCAATAATGATTTTTTTAATGAGAGGAACTGTGCTTTTAGACTGAATGAAAGCCTTTACTATTAGATCTGCAGGATCCATTTCAGGTTCCTCAGAATGGAGAGAAATGTACTCAACTGAGTGTTCAATATGCTTCACAAAAACGCATCAATAGGGTCACAAGCAGGGCATTAGTGTTAATGCAACCTGATAGACTGATGTGCTGTTACCAGCAAAAACTAGTGGCTCCCATGTCAGTCTGAATGGTGAAATCTACTTCAGGTCTCAGTCCAAACTTTATAGGGGCTAATCAAAGTACTGAAACTATTTGAGCAATAGAGATCAGCACCATGGGAAGTTCATCGCTCCACAGATATGGAAAACACCAATTTCCACTGTATCTTACACTGGAACAATTTAAAACTGTTTCTCTTAATTGTGTGCCTTCATGTCATAGAATCATAGAATCACAGAATCGTAGAGTTGGAAGAGACCACAAGGGCCATCCAGTCCAACCCTGCCATGCAGAAACTCTTTGACTATCATGGGATTTTCTTGTCAAGATTTGTCAGGGGAAGTTTGTGCCTTTACTTCTATCTGAGGATGAGAAGGTGTGACTTGCCTAAGGTCATCCAGCAGGTTTCAGTGGCTGAGTAGGGATTCAAATCTTGGTCTCCAGAGTCCTAGTCCAACATTCAAGCCACTACACCACGCTGGCTGTCATGTCTCTTAGTATGCATCTTTAATATTTTGTTAAGACCAAGGGTGTTTGTTGAATAAAATAACACATTTGAAGTACTTCCATCTTCTTTTGTTCTTGAAATAAACACTTTTAAACAAACAAAAGCAACTGTTTGACTTACTGATAACTGACATCCGTTTTCTGTCACTGTTGAAGTCCAGAATAGCAAGAACATCATACGTTCTTACAGTTCCCATTTCACTTATTGTAATAGTATTTTGTGTCCGTGAAAGAAAAACAAAACCAAAATTTCTGGCAGCAGTTACCAATGCCCCTTCATCAGGTGAGGCAGCTTGATAGGTGAGCTCACCTGGATTTTTAAGAACAAAAATGCAAAGTATAATCATCCAGAGCAGACTAGAGTTTATAGGATGAGGACTTATGATACTGGGAGTAGAATGATACTTTGAACAAAAAAAGAGACAAAGGAACTTCTTGGTTATATACTTAAAACATATACTTGCCATCAAACTGCAGGGCAGCCAGATTGGCCCTAAGACCTATTCCAAAATCCGTACTATTTTAGTATGTTTATTAGGGTATTACTCTACATTTCCCCACTAAACATAACATCTATCTAACGTCTGCAGCTTGATGCTAATTCCTGATACAATGAAGTGCAAATATTGCTATGACAATGCACCGTTTTGTGACCTAAACATGGCTCAAGAGTTTCGGGTATCTTGGGTTTGCCCAATATATATCAGATGAAGACTCTTCATGGATTCTATCACAAGAAATACACCACTTACCATCACTATTGTCCACCATCACTGTGTGACAGATTGCAAGCAGGAAGAAGAACTGTTGAATTTCAGGTTCCTTCCCTGACCTTATCTTCTCAATCAGATACTGATCATAAAAAGTGAACTTCCCATCAGCATACATATTCCAGCTGAAATCAACTTGCTAAAAAAGAAAATGAGAGAGTGGCAGTTTCAGGCTATTCTTGCTGGTAATGTACAGCTAGTTCAAAGTATGAACCAATGCACTGGGCCATAGGACCATTTAGCCTGTGGTCTAGTAAGCTAGGAGACACCAGTTGTGAAGAAGCGGGTATAGGCTCAACTTTAACATAGAGGCTCTGGAATGACCTGCTGGACGAGATCCACCATATTACCACCTTGGAAGCCTTTAAAAAGGCTATTAAAATGGATCTCTTCCAGCAGGCCTTTCCAGACTAGGTTAGATCCATTAGACTTGCCTCACCCTCCCTAATGATATCTATATTGTTTCGATATCAAAAATGATATATACCATCCCCCCCCACCCCCACCCCACCCCTCATTTCTTGCGCTAATCTACCCCAAATTTTAGTTTTTTTCCTTTTGGACAGTTTTAAATATTGATGTTTAATCTCTTTTTATGGGGTTATCACTGTTTTTATGATTTGGGGGAGGGTTGGGGTTTTGGGATTTTTACATTGTAATTTTTAATTGTTCGATGTTTTAATTATACTGGTGGACTCTGCTTTGATTCCTCGTGAAAAAGCAGAATACTACTACTACTACTACTACTAATAATAATAATAATAATACAGTTCCACAGTGTTGCCTTTGCCTTACTCAATATCCTCCCCACAGAGCAAATAAATCAGTCATAACCGAGTAAATGTGGTATGAGTTCCTTGAATTCTTGTGGATAATTTAACGTGCAGTCTTCTAAATATTGTTTAATTACAACATCCATCATCCCCAGCTTCAGGGTGATGGTGGGAATTGCAGTCCAACAATATATGAAGATATGGTAGTCCTCCACCTCTGTTGTAAAGACAACTATATGCCTGGATAGTAATAATTTGAGTATCAGACTATGACTCTGGAGACCAAGGTTTGTTTCCCCGCTTGGCTATGGAAACCTACTAGGTGACCTTGGGCAAGTCACACACTCTCAGCCCCAGAAAACCCCATTATAGATGTGCCTTGGGGTCACCATAATTTGGGTGCCTTCAACAACTTGAAGGCACACAACAATGACAATTAATAAAAACCATTCCTGTGCTCAGGACTATAGGTCCTCACTCTGTTGCCCAAAGGTCCCACAAAGTTCTGCTTCTTATGCCACAGAAATCAATGCCATATCTGGCCACCTGGACTTTAGAGTGAATTTCAGGTAAACTTATTCATCTTCAGAATTGAAAAGGAGACATTCAGGAGATGCAGGAAACTAACATCTGCTGAAACTCTTTCCCTTTACAGATAAACTGTTTTGCTGTTGAAAATTACTTACTTCATGACGATAATTTTCTTCACCTGTTTTATCTCTGCACTCTCCTGAAAACCAAAGCAAAAATAATATCAAGTGTGACAGAAGAACTGGCTTACTGGATCATACCATGAGCCCACCGAGTCCACTATTCTGTTTCCAACCATAGCTAGCCAGAGACAGAAGCCACAGCTGTCTCTTGTCTGTTCCCAGCATCTGGTGCTCAGTTATATACTATCTCTGAATATGGAGTCACATTTATGCAAATGAGTAGCTAATAGTTAACAGCACTGATAGGCTCACCTTCTTTGGATGACATCTGAAGTTGCATGAGCAGAAAGCAAATTCTCCCCTGCCCTTTCCTCCTCTCTGAATCCCCCTGTAACCCTTCTTCATAGGTTAGTGGGCTATGTCTTATGTGGCTGCATATGGAAACAAATTCTCATAAAATTGGCAGAATCTTACATTCCTTGCCCACTGTTCCTGATTTCAGCTAATTCCACCTTCCTCTGTAATACAGCCCACAATGCTCAATAGGTCCCTCCCAAACACAACACTGGGGGTAATGGTTTATTCAAGAGGAGGGAAATATACACCATGGAAGCAGCTTTCTGCTCCTCTTGCAATGGATATCAGCCCGTGAATTTGTCTAATCCTAATCCTGTCCTACAGCATCCTAAGGTAACTACAATAGTGAGTGTAGAAGCAACCCCTTTTGTATGTCATTAAAATGTGGGCAGTTGGTCTCTGGGAAATGCCAGCAAATCTATGACTTACCATATGTTTGTCCATTTATGCAACATTTTTTGAATGTCATGATGTTTTGTGTCAGTGTACCCGTCTTGTCTGAGAAGATATACTGGATTTGTCCAAGCTGTTCATTCAAAGTGGTGGTTCTTGCTTTAGCAGCTGTATCTTTTTCCGGATAATACATTTGTAAGTCCCAATTGATAAAGTAGCTTTGTCCCAAACGGATCACTTCAACACTGAGTAAGAGATAAGAAAGATTACGGTATTCTCATTCTGAGGCCTGCAACATGCAGAAACAAAACATTTACCAGATTTAATAGGTTCCAGGCAAATCCTGAACTGATGAATCTGGAGAAGCTGCCCAGAAAATTATAATTATGTGGAACTATACGTTAAAAACATTTAAAATAATCGATATTGAGTTCCTATGTTTGTAATAGATATAGTCATACAGAATAATTTGTGTGTATGTGCCTTCCAGCTGCCAGTCAATTTATGCCAACCTCATGAATTTCATAGGGTTTTCTTAGGTAAGAAGTACTGAGAGGTGAATTTCCCAGTTTCTTCCTCTGAAATATAGCCTACAACATCTGTTAGTTGGTGGCTGATTCTGGTCTTCAAAGTCAGAGCCCAATGCTTAAACCAGTATACCATGTTGGCTCCAAAATTCCCTCACATTTAAAATTTTAAAATTATCAGCAGGAACAGTGATGGGGATGAGATGTAACAGCTCCTTTTAACTATGTTGTCTTTAATTATCTTAGCATAGAAATACGCTTCCCACAGTTTGTTTCCAATCATCTAAAACCAAAGCTTAGTGAACTGCCTAAAAAGGCCCCAAAGTAACTAATCATGGTTAAGACTAGCAGGTGATCTTGGCACAATAGGAGAGAGAATGGACGAGAGAGAACACAATTCTCTACAGTTTCATCCTGAGATTTCTTTAACCTTTAAGGAGCCAACATAAGTGTACAGGTGTATGCATTTAAAAGTGCAGCTGAGAAGTATAGTAATATTTAAACTTCAAGGCATTTAATTCCATTATAGGTTTCTTTCACTGGCAGGTTTGACAGATTCAAATGCTCAGTAAATAGCCTTATTTGACAAGAAGTGTTCATTTACCAAAAAAAAAAAAAAAGCTTAAAAGTAGTACAGTTATAAGTGAGGGGGGGTGTTCTGATGATCTACACTTAAGAAAAAATTACTCTAGTTAACCTCATGGTTTATGGAAAACCCAAGAATGAAGTAAACTTGTTGGAAGAAAATTTCATCAGCCCCTAACCACTTACAACAATTTCATTGTTTACACTCTAGCTATGAGAAATTACACACTATTTACTGAGCCATTTTCAAGAGTTTAATACTGACATGCAAAGTTTTTTAAAAGTTTGGATAAGATATTGAGCTACCAGCTTGCCCCAACTGACCACAAGCATCCTTGAGGGGTCTTGTTGACCATTCCTCAGTCGATGAAATTATTGTGTTATGTACCTTCCAATTTATGGTGATTTAATCATAAGATTTTCTTGGTAAGATTTATTCAGAGGTTTGCCACTGCCTTATTTTAAGACTGACAAGAGTGTGTGACTTTCCCAAAGTCACTCAGTGGGTTCCCATGGCTGAGCACAAATTTGAATCCTATCCTCCTATCCTCCAAGTCTCCCCAACATTCAGACCACTAGACCATACTGACTAGCCAATGAAATGTTGCCAGGTAATGTTATGGAAGTGGCCTTCCATGAAATATTCCCCACATTTTGAAATACTCTACCATGTCCAGGTGAGGAAACAGAAAATGTGCTCAGTTTTAAATGCATTTTGAAAAACTCACAATCTGTACAAATTTCCCCCGTCTTATTATTTCACCGTTCTGTTATAGTTTATAGTATTAACGTGTCTTTTATAGTACTTTCTATGTGAACCACTCAACAAATTTTATTAATATTAAACGCAGTGCAAGTATAATAAATAACAAATATATTAGTTACCTCACATAGAGGGATATGGGGACCATAGTGTTAAGAACAATGATGTATCCCCAAAAGTTAAGAAAGCCACGATATGATGGTGAATAATCTTCTCCATCATAGAGGTACCAAGAAGCATTGCCAATCTGCTGTTCCCAGTAAGTGTGTCCAATAGCCAAGCCAGCAGAAACCAAGATGAGTAAAACGAAGATCTGGATTTCAACATAACACAACAAAGCTATATAAACATGAAGCAGACATTCTTTATATTTCCCTCCCCAATAAACCACTACCACCCAACCCCTCCCTTCAAATTAGCAACTTGATGACTGAAGAAAAACAAAAAATGACAGATACAAATCATTCATCACCAAAGCCAAAACCAAAAAAAGAAAGAAAGGGTCCTAGATGTTGTTTTTAAAGTTGCCCAATGATGGCTGGTAGCTCTAAAATCCAAGAGGTGGTGAATTTGCTCTGGGTGTAAGCATGAATTATAAAGGAACTAACCAAGGAGCTGGACTCTATCCTCCCAAACAGATTCATAACCCTGGATCCCTTCTTTAAAGTTCAGACTGAACTATGGAGTTGATTAACTGCTTTACTGACATGGGAGCCATGCAGTGACTGCTGTTCAGAGAGCAAAGCAGTATCAAAATATATCCATTCAGACTTTCCTCCTTTACTACCGATGTGAATTGAAAAAGAAGAGTTTGTAATCTAACGACAGATACAAGATTTTTTTAACTATTTCCTTCCAGCACCTCTATGGCATCATCACATGACCTAAAATTACAAAAGAGCTAAAAGTATTCATTGTACACTATGTAGGTGAATCAACTGCACTTCTACAAAGGGAATCCAGAGTGGTAAAAATGGCAAATGTAATCTCTGGATTCTCAAAATAACACTAATAAAAGACCCCGTCTGAAACCATGGAGACCCTGAACCAACAGCTCCACAGAGATAAAGAGAAAATAGGCAAAATATCTATTACTGTATCATTTCTCAGAAGCATGTCTTTCAATAATATGATACATTAATCAGTACTGTGGGTTTTTTTTGGGGGGGGCTACATTGCTCAACTGGAAATGTGTTGCAGCACTTCTTCCAACTGAAGAGAGAACCTATCACTTTGTTAAAGTGGTTTAACTCTTTGCAAATGAGAGAAATGCTGAAGAGAAAACAACAAATTAAGATCTGTGCAGGGCACATTTCTTGGGCTGTCTCTATCCATTTACCCTCACAAAAAAGCATAGATACAATGCCGATCACCAGTATTCAGCCATACAAATCTTCACTTAATTCAGTAAGGAAAAATTAATTAATTAATTAATTTGTTTTATTTATACCGCTATTCCAAAGATCATAGTGGTGAAGAGCAAGTAAGCTAATTTGCCCCCAACAGTCTGGGTACTCATTTTAGTGACCTCGGAAGGATGCAAGCCTGAGTCGAGCTTGGGCCCTTTTGCTGGTCTTGAACTCGCAACCTTGTGGTTTTGAGTGAATGGCTGCAGTACAGGCATTTAACCACTGTGCCACCAGGGCTCCTTGGCAAGACAAGACTTCGGAATCTGTGCTCTGGTATCAACACCAGATCCTTCAGAATGTGGTCGAGTAAATATTTAATTACACAGGAGTGAAAACTAACAAACAGTACAGTTTCTAAGAGAAAAAAAAAGTAAATAAACTGAATCACCTTACCGTATAAACCATATAATTCATAAGGGAGTCAATTTTAGTCCTTTTAAACCGTGTTTTCCCACTGTTTTTCATTATTTTTGTATCTGCTCCTAAAATTACATGAATACTGCAGTGTAAATGTATGTAGGTTTTAAACAGATCTTTAAAAGAAAACTTTAAATGTGTTTTCTTAGAAACTGAACACAACTACTGTATATACAGACTCATGCATAAGTCTAGAAATTTTAATCAAAAATTGATCCAAAAAAACCTGAGTCGACTTATCCATGGGTCAAAGTACTGTACTTTAACTCTTATTGAAAAAAGGAACCATCCCCTGGTGAAAGGCAAAAATGTAATCTGTCCTGGAATCACTGACACACACCCCCCCCCCCAAATCTCTCATGCATACAGCCTTTATTTTGAGCACAAACGGTTGTGGTTGCTAGAATTTTGTATGTTCTTTGGCACCTTTGCTTCATCATTTATATCCTTTGTTACATGCCCCTAGATTTTATCCTCAAGTTATCCACAGATCATATCAAATTCCATAATTTTGACCCCAAGACTTGCCCTCAACTTATACACAAGGTCAACTTATAGTCGAGTATATACGGTATGTATAGCAATACTTTTCAGCAATATGTAGTATATATTTGACAATGCTAATATTGTGGAAACTCTTTATCAAATGGAAATCTAATTCTGGTCAGTAGGAAAACTGGCCTGGGACTGGCAATCACAGCATGTTCCATGTGGGCTTATTCTCTCTCTAAGATAAAGTTCATAACTAAGAGGTGCTCTTGGACACATTGCTGCTTCTGGAAAGTCAGGCTGCTGCAGTGACCAAGAGCACCTTTGTCCAACTTTAGCTGGTGCATCAGCTGTGCCCTTTCTTAAGGAAAGCAGTCTGGCCACAGTGATTCATGCTATAGTTACCTCCAGATTAGATTACTGCAATGTGCTGCATGTGGGGATGCCCTGAAAAGTGTTCTGAAGCTTTAGCTAGTTCAAAATGCAGCACCCAGATTGATGTGAGGTATGCATTTTAGAGACCGTATAACACCAATCTTGCAAGAACTACACAAGCGTCCAATTTGCTTCCGAACTCAATTCAAGGTACTGGTGTTGACCTATAAAGCCTACAACATGGGGCCACAATATCTGAAAGACTGCCTCCTCCCACACAAGACTGCCAGAAATTTGAGCTCTTCAGAGAAGGCCCTGTTGTGTGTCCCAAAACTTCATGAAGTTAGGCTGGTAACAGGGCTTTCTCTGTAGGAGTGTGTCAGCTGTGGAACTCTCTATCCAAGGAAGTTAGGCTGGCCCCACATGGCATTCACTGTTTAAAACTGCTGTTTTTAACTGTTTCAAAATTGGATTCCAGGATTATTTTTACATGGCTTTTAGGACCTCTTCAAGAGTATTTTAACATATTTTTAAATGGTTTTTAAAAAACTTTTGCATTGTTTTAATTCATTTTTATTTGTTCATTGCCTTGGAAGCCCTTGTGAAATACAGTAAATAACTTATAAAAGCCACCTTCTCTTGCACAGTAAACAGCTATGAACAATGCTTCATTCATTACATAGGTACCTGCAAATATGACCAGCCCATGACACACATCTGTGTTCCGGATTTTACACCCACGTAACAAGATTTTGTCAGCATCCACAGCGTAGCGCCTTCCTTTCCATATCAATGTTCCTGTGAATTTATCTAGCCGATTGTTGGGTTCTTCACATTCTACTAAGCCTGATGTGATATTTAAAAACAACAAGGCGGGGGGAGGGGGGAGTACTAGGTCATAAAATTGCTTAAATAGTTTCATGACAAGTCATTCTATTTAAAATGTTACATTTTGGTTAATATCCAGTGTCATGCTAGCAGAAGGAAGTTTCAGGAGAACAACTTTGCCACCCACTCATTCACTGGCAGCCCCATGAACATGCTACACAAAATATTCAGTGATCTATCAGACTGGGGTGGGCTATAGCATTGAAGCTGAGGAACATGGGGAGAAAACCTGACAAATATTCTAGATTTCAGCTCCCCTCTATCACAAAGGTTATGTATACTTAAAAGTGCCACAGCCCTCTAGAAAGGCAGCATGCCCAGAAGCATTTAATGTTACTTTCCTTGGGTTATACACAAACTGCAGAAAACTTGGGAAAAGGCTGTTCTGTCAAGCAGAAGTGCACAGAAACCTATGTGTACTAGAAATCCCAATGCTACATGATATCTCTCACTTTCTTCTCTTATGCATGGGGACAGAGGAAATAGTTATGCTTCTCTGCTGCAATGCATTTTGGGGAGGACACATGAAGTTACAGATGTACTGTACTTTCATCCAATCCAAAGCCTATTTGTGATAAATGGGCACACACAATCCAAGTCTTCTTGTAGGCATAGAGATTTTTTTGGGGTTGTCTAGTGCTGAATTTTAGAATAGGAGGAATAAACATAAAATACCTTTACAGCTTTTGCCTACTCCTCAGCTCACTATAACATAAGATGTACTCATTACCATCCTAACCCAAATCTACTGTTATGTGAGAAAGATTTGGTGAAAGGACTAGAGACAAATACACTAGCTTTATGCAAGTGGGACAACCACCTGAAGAAGGTGCCTCTGCCAAATTTTCAGAGATTCCCAAAGCTTCAGAATGTTACTTTTGAGGACTTGTTTCAATAACACAATAGCAATTATGGCCACTAGTTAATCTGCTGACGGGCAAATTATGGGAGTTGTCTCCAAAATCAACTTTTCAAACCTCTTGGGATTTCCTTCTCTCCTCCCCCACCCCCGCCTCTCCTGACTTTCTATTTAGAACTGAAGTGTGGACCTTCAGGTAGCTGCCAGAAGGAGAATGAAAAATGTATCTTCCTGGAATTCCCTTCCCCTAGCACAGCATTGGAGGTTGCTCACTAAATTTCGCACAATATTTATACATAGATGTCTGAAACAAATACATATACAGCTTTAAAAGCAACAAACAATATATATATATATATATATATATATATATATATATATATATTAAAATAAGAGTGCAACCCAGTCATTAAAAAGAAGAAGAAACTTAGTGATTCTATTCTTTAGTATATCCATAGTAATATAGAACCATTTGAATGAAGAACAGTGTAGAGAAACTCGTTAACTATTGCTAGAATTAGGGTGTGCACATTAAGTGGTAATAGAGGGGGAAAGTGTTTTGTTTGAATGGATTGCACTCAGAAGTCTGAGAAATTTCCACAGCAGAACAGAACGGAAACAATTTCACAATAACATTCTAAGAATGGGATTTCTTGCCTGTTGCATCTGTATCCTACTTTTGGACTTCCCAAAGGTATCTGACTGCCCTAGTATCCAAATCAGGCTTTTCTTCTAAGAAATAGAAATTGCTACAGATCAAGGCAGACCTTACAACATAGAAGATGCCACCCAAACTGAAACAAGTCTTCTATACATGTATTCTGGGGAAACTGAGACTGGTTTTTGATAACTTAAATTAGATATTTGTAGCTGTAGCCCTGTAGTAGACCACATGCATTGCATGAAGAGGCCCCATTTTCAGCCCTTGGCATTTCCAGTAGGGCTAGGAAAAATAACTCCTCCTTAAAGGCTGGGAAGACACTACCTTACAGAGTGGACAATATTAAAGTAAATGAAACAATCGTATAGGGCAAATCTATATGTTCACTCATTTATATACAGAATAGAAATAAAAGGAAGATTCTACAAACCATCAAAGGCTGCCAATGTACTTTCTTCTTGAAGATATCGGTCTGTTACTTCCAGTGACATTTTGAACTTTAAGTTAGTTTCACTAAAAGTGGAACAAAATGTATGGAATGTTATGCTTGACATTCTATGAAATCAGTTGACTCTTCTAATTCTTTAGAAGTAATTCTCAAGAGAAACTTCTGCTTGCCCAGACTAGCATTTTGGTTCTGCCTTTCCTGTTCTTCAGAAATTATTCTATGGTTTTCAGATATAAAAACTATGGAACAATACACAACAGTGGCAAACAACAATGACAATAATCTCTGAAGTCTAAACAGAAGAGATCTAAAATGTCAAACAAGAATGAATTCTCAGCTAGTTATGAACAGTGATCTGTATTACATAATACAAGGTTATTTGCTTCAGGGAATGAGGTGTGAGAATAAGCTTCATGAATTCATTCATTCATACGAGGGATGAAATAAGATATAGTGGTGCAACTTCTCAGTGCTGAGATGGAAATGAGTCATAACAGGACAGACTAATGAACTTGCTACACATAGATAGGTTGAAACAGAGCTTGCAGAAACCTATCTAGAACCAGTTGACACATGAAAGCAGTCATCTTTCATATTTAATATGAGATGTATCCATAGGATAAAAAAATATTTAGTCGTGATCAGAGAAGTGGCTACTTCTATCCTTTATCACCTTTTCCCTGCTACCATTAATTATTCAGGGTATCCTGGCTTCAATAACATCTTATACCCTTATACCCCCAACACCAGGTTGCTTCTGTTTTGCTATGCTTAAACCAGTTTTTTCCCCACGATTGTGTAGGACTACACCAATATTAAATAACAAAATACAATTCAGATGTTATGGCTGCTAGCTTAAATAATAATTGTTCTTTTAAAAGTTCTCTGTTAAAGCAAGTTGATTTGACTGAACTTATGTCAACTGAAGGATCTGATTATGAATTGTATGTCTTACACTGTCAAATAAAGTATTTTAAAAAAATAACATCTTGTGAAAGAGGAAATTGTAAGTAAAAGTCTTGCCAATAGGCTGCACTTGTAGTTCCCAATGAAACCAACATTTATAAATTTACAAAACAGATCATGTGCTATATTTGCTTGATTTTAAAAATGGGTGCAAAATGAGTAAACACATGTTACAGCTCTAAAGAACTGTGAAGCCATCATGTTACACAAGTGTACTATTTTAACTGAGCAGTTCTTCAGCGTTGCTTCCATCTTGCTGTATGCAGCTAAGCAGTACAGATATGCATACTGTTGTTCATTTGCTGCTGCTGTTGTTATATAACTTCAAGGTGACTCTGACTTAAGGTGACCTATCATAAGGTTTTCATGGCAAAATTTATTCAGAGCAGGTTTGTCACCCCCTTTTTTTGTAAGGCTGAGAGAGAATGATTTGTCCAGTGGAGTTCCATGGCTGAACAAGACTAGGGTTGTTGTTTTCAAACATGCACGCACAATACACACAAACGTGCTTTTCTGATTCCATAGAATAAACAGAAGACACATCTCAAGGTGCCTAAATGAGAAATATTTTGCTGCTTAAAAGCCCAATGCATTTCACTCTATATATACCCCAAGGCGTTATTCAGAAGCTGTTTATTCAGTAAATATTTTGAGTTTCTGCCCCAGAAATTGCTAAAAATTTGTTCCTAAATAGCATGCAAGAAGAATGCCTTGACAATCTATACAGGACAAAATGTGTTAGGCTTTTTCTTTTCTTTTTAACCAATAAACCATCCATCAACTGAGCACCTTAAGACATAGCTCCAATTTCTGTGCTGGGTTTTATTGGGTGCTCCCCAGTTTTTACTGCTTTTCTCCCATTGACTTCACACAATGTCTTAAAATGAACCCTTCAAGTTTTTTTTAAAATGGCACAAAAATTCTTCTACATGAATTTAGCATGGTTTAAAACATTTTTAGCATATTAGGAAAACTAGGAGAGGCCTTACCCATCTAATTCAGCAGTCTCTACATAACAAAGGCTATTAGGTTCTGAACTGGAGAGCAGCAAAATATCAGCCTGATTAAATGAAGAACAGATGGAGTTAAATGTACAAAAAATGATACTAGTATTTCAGTGCATTTTTTTAAAACACAGCATTTAACTTACTGGGATAAAAGCATTTTTCTTCAGACGGATAACATCTCCAACTTTAATGTCTTTCCATTTTGTATTTTTGAACCTGAAGTGAAAAGTTAGCAAATTATCAAAGTCATCAAGATAGATATTACCAAATTCGTTTTGTGATTTACATATGCCTTTTAAAATACTATTGGTAAGTGTAGCAATCAGTCAGATACAGAGCACCTGTGGTGGCAGATATTGTTTAATTGCGGTTGGCATCTTTGGTGACTTGTGGTATTTGGGGATAAAGGAATCCACACAAAAAAAGTCACAAGGGTAAATGTCAACAACCAGATAAATTGTCTGACAGATAGTGTCCTGTGGGGGAATTAAAGAGATATAGCCTCTGACACAGGGACCATTGGATCATTTAGAAGAACTCTGTGTTTGGTGGTATTGAGTGAGATCCCCACAAGTGGTGTTGGCAAGTAGAGTTTCCAATGTTGTCTTCTTCTGGTATAAATTCTACTGCACTTCAGCCCCATGCATAGAATGCTTAACTGGTAACTCAGTTCCAAACCTACTAAATGAACATACTTCTATGGAAAGCATTACACAGATTACCTACACTTCTGTTCCATGCAAAACAAATTTAACTTTAGGATGTAAGAAAAATAGGCAGTCCACACGTTCATTTCAGAGGCCAAGTTCCTATACACACTTTTTAGTGTAGAGTAGATATAAATGACCATAGAGACTCTAGACCCCACAACTGTACAAGAATTTACATAACAGATACCAAGGTCTTGAGCAAATCTGTTGGGCAATGATTAAATAGCTTGCCACCTACCAAGAAACAAATGAGAGGGGGAGCTTTATGTGTGTTTGTGAAACAACTGGATGAACTAGAGGCTGCATTTTATGCAACCTATTAGAATCACTCATGCAACTGCACTGGAGTAATGCCCCCAAAAGATTCCAACCAGAGATTTTGTATTCAGCTTATTATTCTTTATCAGCATAGCTGGATATGATATGAGCCAACAGTCTGAGGAAGGCTGGTGTAAACTATATATAGGACAGAGAAGAACACATGTTCCATGTTGCTGAATCCAACTACCCATGGAAAAAACGTTAAAACTAATTGTGTTGCAGTCTGTGTAGCAAAATCCCCAAGCCAGCACAACAAATCAGAAAAGAAGCTTTCTCCAACTTTTTTCTGGAAAACAGACTGTCCTCTTCTCACCATAAACAAACAACCCAGCCATTTCTGCACATACAGATATACGTGATATATACAGTTCAGCTGTAGTACCTCTCTTCCCTAATTACATCACACGTTCGGTTGTTAATTTCATTATCCATCCGATGTCGAGCCTAAAAGAGGGAAAGAAAAAGAGAGGTGTAAGGAGGCTGCATCATCATCATGAATATTTATTATTATTAATGATGAATGGCTGGATGATGGTGATGATTTGTTGTATTTTTATTTTTATAGCAATAAACACAGGTCTGAAAATATCTACCGACAAATCCATTTTGCTACGTTTGACTTTCATTTGAGGGACAAGTGTAGAAACTCTTTTTTTAATCATTATTATTCTGGGAGTAGTAATCCAAAACAAGCAACGTCCCCAAACTTGGCTATAATGAATTATCATGCTAACTGCTTATATCTTTCCCCATTTTTGTTGCAGGGCACCAATTAGTCTGATTTTTTTATTTGTTTGGTTGCTTGCTCCCTTTTGTCCAGTTACATTTGAAAAAAAAAATCTGTACTGTATTTTGTTTTGGAAAAGTTTCTTATGATCTGTAAATTATCCCAATGCAAGGCTTAAAGAAAAGTACAATAGTCAAGTAAAAAGAAAAAAACAGTTCTTACAATATCATCCACTAAATCTTTAATTGCAGTGATGCCCAGAACCAACAGTAAAGGGACCAGAGTTGTATACCATGAGAGGGTAGTTATCTGAGGAATTGTCTGCAAATAAACACACAGAGAAACATTTGTTTACTTATTTATGCAAGATATTTGTATCCTGCATTTATATCCTAAGTAGTTTACACATTTGTGGGAACAGAATTCTGAGACATAGCAGTATTAGTCTGGAATATCAATAGGCAAAGGTATCTTGTACCACCTTTGAGACTAACTGTGCAAAAATGTATTTATTTATTTAGAGTATTTATGCCCCATTCTTCAGCCACAAAAGCTTTCAGAGTGGCTTACAGACGACTTACAGCTCCCTGTGCTGAACTGTACAATCTAAGAGGACATGAAACAAAAAGAGAAGGGAATGGCAGCGGGGAAGGGGATCAAGTCCAACAGATACTGCCAGTTCTTCTCTCCCTCCCTCCATGTTGCAGGGTAATAGACTTGATCTACTTCCTCAGATGCATGGAGGTGTGATGCTCAGGAAAGAACTTTATATGAGTAGTCATAGAAATGCAAAACTTGTGGGTACAGTGATGAGGTGACACGTTCAGTTTTAACTATGGTCACTGAGGGACAAAAGCAGGAGGAAAGATGTCGCCTAAGGCCAGGGTGAGTGGATGGCCATATGAATTGTGGAGGGAGTTTTGGAATGTGGTGTGTGCAGGCTGGGAACCAGAATGGAAATGTGACAAACTAGCTAAAAGTGTCCTCTTGAGGTTGACCAGTGTTATACTATGCATAGTGTGCCAGGAAACCATTGTGATTATAAAGATTCTTCCTGGGCCTCAGTTCACTCCCTGCAACTGAGGATGTAGACCAAGTCTACACAAACTTATGCGACAACTTTTTTCACACAGTTAGTGTCCAAGGTTCTATAAAATCCCTTTGCATAAACCTGTAGGAGCCATATGTCAATGGATAGACCACATACTTTGTATGCATAAAGTTCTAGGTCCAATCCTTAGCAGCTTCACATATGCATGAGAGAAAGACAATAGCTTAGCAGTGCTATGAATGCAGAAGGTTGCAGGTTGGCCCCAGCACCTCCAGTTAAGATTAGATTCCTTTATTATTTCTGAAAGTGGGAACATGTGTGCATCAGACAGAGTTCAGCATGGTATGTATGCTAAAGCATGGCATATACCAAGTCAATATATATATATATAAGATTCTGCCTGCCCAGTGTTAAAACATCTTTACTAAATGGGCAATGTCAGAAAATACAGCAGCTGCACACCAGTATGCAGAACTAATGGCTAGATGACCCATGCAAAGGCAGTGTCTTGCTCATAGTACACAGCTTTTAAATACAACATCCTGAATGTTAAAGAAGTAACATGCAAAGTGAGCTTCATATACATTTGAAAAGGTAGTGGCAGTTAGGAGAGCTGGGTCAGCAAATAAACAAACAGAATGGGAATGTATAATATGCTGGTAACAGAAAATGCTATTAACCAGACACTAGTACACGAAATAGGTCTATGTTTTAACCTCAAAAACAATTAAAGCATCATAGCTGACCACCCAATAAAGTGTGGAACTGCAATTATGTGGAAAGACTATAATTTTTGAAAAGGATTTAAAGGTTAATTATTAAGCTTAAACCAGGATGAAATTTTGTGCTGATGCAAATATGCTTCATTTATCTACTTATACACAGATAATACCAATGTAATGTCTTCCACCTTGAAGTCACTGAAGACCCTTATTGGTCCAATCCTTGATTTGCAAGGCAAATCAGACAAGCTAATAAACATAGGGTCATTGCACTAGTATAACATCATGAGCTGAATTCCACACAATTCCACAAAACATCATGAGGTGAATTCCACATCCAGGTCTGATTCACTCATGCATGTTATCAATTGGTCATCTCCCACCACAGATGAACATGGGAAATAACTCGCTGCTTAGTGCCGTTTTAACCATATCAGGACAATGTTATAAACCCAAAGCATGTGTACTTGGATCAGTGGCCAACAACCCAATCAAAGTTCCAAGAGGCAAACAAAGAACAAATTGTCAGGCATCTCAAAAGCACTGCTTCAGTAGCTGCTCTTTACTGTCACCTATGTAATTTTGAAAAGGAACCAAAAAAACAAAACAAAAACCAAGCTCCATAATGAATTCTACAGACATGTTTTACCTGTAAAATAAGTAGAACCAGGAAATAAAAGTTGGCTGCCCTTTTAAACTGTTCAAATAAATTCAGTGGCAAGAAGGTGATTGGATTATACTTGTAGGTTTTAATTGCATTCCCCTGTTGAAGAAAAAAAAAGTCATTCCAGACAAAGCATTAATATAATAATCCAATTTGTATTTCATGTAAAACATTTCATTCAGTTAAATTATCCTCCAAACTGCTTCAGTTAAGAAAGTCCACTATGCAAATCAGTTTTCCACAGGTTGCTGCCTTGGGACAACTCATATGAAACAGACTTTGGGATTTTAATGTTTTGCAGGAAGTTTTACACGCTCTTTATGTTATAATAGGTTTGGTTTTATTGATTTCTAAAAGGCAAAAATAAAAAACCTGAAATGAATAATTTAATTTTAAAATTATATGGAAAGTGCCTTCTTAGAAAAGGGTTTCCTTCTCATTTGAGAAAGAACAGGGATCACTTGATACCAGGAGCAGGTGGGGGCTTCCATTTCAGTGGGGTGAAGAATCTACTGGATTGTAGTCTGAACATTAAAGGAACTTCCCCCTCAAATAGACTCACACTTTGGATAACTCCTTTAAATATTCTACTAAACACTGGTGCAGACTCAGCCACAACTACCAGCTGCAACGTTTGAGGACTATGTGTACATGCATGCAGGTAAATCAATCAATCTGCTCAATCTCAGATGATTAGGAAATTAATCTATCCTTCATCGGGTAACATGGTTAATAAATTACCAAGTGTTATTATCCTGTTAGCCACAAAGAAATTCACTTACTGCATATTTACTTTTCTTAAGGCACAGATAGGTTGTTTTCATAAAGTGAGGCTGTTCATGGAAGGCTCTGTCATTTGCTTTAACTTGCCAGCTGCACTCTGAAACACAACACAAAATTGATATTCAGGTGCCTCAAAGAAAACAAAGTGATTCGGTTCTTCTTGTATGTACTATCTAGGAAGTACCATTTTCTCATTTAGCTGTCCCAGTACATACACTCACACTTTTTGAAGATCAAAAAGAAAAGGGGTGCAGAGAAAAGGGAAAAGGAAAGTAAAATACAGTAACAAGTTTCAGAGCTGAGCAAATGGTGAATAGTCATTTGTACTTTTATCTCTTCCTCTGATATTATGAACAGGGCGGACTATCATCCAATTTCAAATATACCCAATAATGCATGAAAACTATTGCACTAATGAACCAATCTTGACAAAGAAATACCAAAAGCAGGCAAACAGGTGAGCTGTAGGACCAAAAATACATTTTACTTGAGGGGGAAACAAACCATTCCAGGTAAATATCATGCAATGCACACTTCTATCAGCCTTTCTCTTTTTTTAAATTAGGTGCTATTTTTGAAGCCCATCAAACATCTTGATTTAAGATCATCTATGGCTGCATCTACACTGCATAAATTAGCTGGTTTGACACCACTTTAATTGCCATGGCTCAGTGCTATGGAATTCTGGGATAGGAGTTTGTTACAGTTCTCAGAGTTCCATAGCATTGAGCCATGGCAGTTAAAGTGGTGTCAAAGCAGATTGTTTCTGTAGTGTGGATGCAGCCTATGTAACACATAAACTTGCAATTTGGGTATATACCAAATTTGGAGGACATCTAACTTGCTGTTGCTGCTGCTTCTCTTTCTTTTTCTTATTCAAATCAATAATTATTTGTCATTACCTTGAAACTATTTTTCACATTAGCATGTGGCACAGCTACTTCTTAATGCTATTTCATGTCTGACTTGTGTGGATGCATTATTGTAACAACAGGCACCTGAACATTACTTTTGAAAGGCTCTCTCCCTAAAACATTGATTTTTTTTCTGTTCTTGTTAATGGAAATTTCTTCCTTATCAAAGTGGGTAACAAAGACTAGAAGATCTGAGGATCCTTGGCTCCTCTCACATGCTCTTCTATTTAGTTCACTGGCAAGCACTGATCTGGTAAAATTAGGTAGCAGCCTTTTAATTCCAACAGGATTGGAAATGTATTTCATGTTCTAGTATAGTGATGGCGAACCTATGGCACATGTGCCAGAGGTGGCACTCAGAGCCCTCTCTGTGGGCACATGTGCCATTGCCCCGGCACAGAGTTTGCCAGAGTTTGTTACTAGAAAGCCAGAGGACACGGCACTTTGCAATAAATAAGTGGGTTTTGGGTTGCAGTTTGGGCACTCTACCTCTAAAAGGTTCACCATCACTGTTCTAGTGGGTGAAATGCTAGAACACCTAAAACAGCAAATGCATGCAAAATTGTGATTGCTTCTAGTGGTCACAAGTGAAAAGACAAATTGTACTATATTGCTTTTCAGTAGCCTAAAAACTTTCCAATACCACATGTAGCATAACTGTATTTTTAGTCAGTCATTCAGTTGATGTAATTAAAATTTTTTATCCTGGACCGGCATAAGTGAAATTGTCCCGCAATGCTTAGTGTTCTACCTGTTCTAAAACCATTGGTCAATCTAGAAACATATTTGTGATGTTTTTGCAAACAGGGTAGGGAAAAAAAATAACATTTAAAACAATTGCTCCCCTCTGCAAACATTCTCCCCATCCTCACCTTTTCTAAGTGTCTCTCGAGTTGCTTCCACTTCTCTGTTAATGCGATTTTGCTCTGGTTCAACAGCAGGATGGATGTCCAATTCATCCTCTGTTTCATCGTCACTGTATGGCACCTCTTCATCGTTGGGTTGGGAGGAATCCTCATCAAAAGTGGTTTCCGAATCTCTTTCTGAATTCATCCTAATAGCAGCTCCTGAACAGACATGAAGGTAAATCAAATTCAGCTTAGCATGGGAGACACAAAACAGAATTCCTGATTGCTCTGTATCTTAAGGTCAGACTTTACAAACTGGAACACAGCCATCATAAAATTGTTTTTTAAAAGTGTGTATTAACTTCCTTCACATAGAGCATGTCCATACTTTTATTGATGATTCTAATCCTCATGATGAACTCTCCACTAATCCTTATGTTATCCAGAGGACCTCAGTTCATTGCAGATGTTTCCGGGGGCTAGTTCAAATAATAGGGCACCCAAATTACTAGCCAGGCTAGCTGTTCCTAATTATTTCCATAAAACACACACACACACACACCAGTTCCCTGTTTGAAATCTCACCAACAGCTAGCACAAGAAGCCAAGGATTCTAATTACAATGACATTACACTAACAACATTTTTCATAGCAGCAGAGATAAACACCACATATACAAGATAAAATCAGATAAAAGGGGAAGAAAGGAGAAATGACAAATACTACTGCCTTAGAGAATAAAATGTATTAAATTGCTTTCTGAAGGATGTCAGTGTTGCTATCTCATTAGCTTGCATGGGAACATTATACCATTAATGGGTTATGCTATAATTAGAATTATGTGCATATATTATAATCAATATAATTTAATACCATGGGCAGCAACAGAGAGCTCCAAAGTAGTTCCTAAAGATCAATCAAGATCCACATGGATGAAAGTGACCATTTGGGTACCTCTGTAAGACTTTTCAAAAGCCAAGAACCACTTCTGAAAACACACAGGTTAAAAAAGGGTGATTTACTAATAGGGGTGGAATACACTGAAAATAGCATGTTCATTTTACCTGCTGTCTTCTCAGTCATATGAATTTTCCAAACACTCTTAGCAATAGCAAGCAATAGCAAGTACATTTCTATACCACTTATCAGTGCACCTAAGCACTCCCTAAGCAGTTTACAAAGTGTAAGCTAATTGCCCCCAACAAGCTGGGTACTCATTTTAGCGACTTTGGAAGGATGCAAGCTTGAGTCCAGCTTGAGCCCTTTTGCTGGTATTGAACTCGCAATCTTATGGTTTGTGAGTGAGGGGCTGCAGTACAGGCATTTAAGCACTGCGCCAACCAGGGCTTCTTCAAGGACAGCTCCAACTATAATGTACTGCAGTAATCTAATTTAGATAGTAAATGAGCATAAACTGTTGTGGATCTATGTTTGCCTAGAAGAAGCTGAAGCTGGCACATCAGCCTAAATCAAAGAGAAGTACTTTTCCCATGGTTGCTACCCTTGCATCCAATCTAAATGCCAGCTCAAGGTTGAGAAGTAATTAAAATTAGAATGAGTAGAATTTAGGATTTTTAAAAATGCTTTGAACAAAGGTCTCCAGAAAATATTACCATTCTGATTTATTATTCCAATCAAGCCAAAAACAGCTATCTCTATCTATCTATCTATCTATCTGGCCAAGTTTTCTGGAGGCTTTTTTCCTTTCCATATAAAACATTTAGAAAAAAAAACCCTTTTAATTTAGTGACAGTTTGCCTTTGACGTTTCCACAAGAGGGTGCCAGGCATGTTTATAATACAATTCAACTCAAAAGAAGCTAGACTTTGGTCATCTTCCCATGATATAAACTTATTTGCAGCATTCAGAAGTAGTTTCTATTAAGAATTTGGATCCATGCTTGCCTATCTACTTTCGGTGGCTTTATTAAACATTTTAACACTACTGTTAAAAATATTCCTCGAACGAAATGAGATAATTTTGCAAAAATATTTTTAATAAACAAATTAAAATGTAATTTTTAAAAAGCCCCAAACTGTACAATTATAAAAGCAGCATCAAACAGGTTTAGGACAGGGTGGTACATAGTTCTGGCATAACACAGATGAAATTGTCAAACAGGGTTGGACTAAGTGTTTTATTCTTTTGTACCTGAGTAATAAAAAGTAAAGGAAAAAGAATCATGGAAAAAAATTGTTTCCAATAGAAGTGCAACTGTTAGCCATCACTTCTTTAACCAGCTTCAAAACGGAGTTGAAGACCATCCTGTTCAGAGAAGCGTTCCCTGGCATTGCATAATTGTCACTTGCTATTTGATGTTCTTTTGTTGCCTGTTTTATTGAAGCATTTCCTGTATTGCTATGTATTTTATATGTATTATCCTACTAGAGAGGCAGGCTAACTCCAACAGGCCTCCCTGGAAGAAGATTACCCATCCATTAAGAAGCCAAGCCCTCCCTCCAGTCCATCTGCCTTGGTCCAGGCCTCGGAGGTAGAGAAGAACTGCTGGCCCTCATCCTCTTCCCCTCCACCACTCCCTTCTCCTTTTGTGTCGTGTCTTTTTAGATTGTAAGCCTGAGGGCAGGGAACCGTCCAATTAAAAAGATTGTATGTACAGCGCTGTGTAAATTTACAGCGCTTTATAAATAAAGGTTAATAATAATCATCATCATCATCATCATCATCTAGTTTTCTGTAACAGTTGCAATGTACTTTGCAGAGGACAGGAAAAATATTTCCTATATAAAGCAACTGCTTTGATCCTAATTCTAGCTTTCTGTAAAAGTTGTAATGTACTTTGCAGAGGTTTATATTGACTCACCACCACTGCATGGAAAAGCTGCTTTTAGCAAAGCGGAAAAACTTGCTTTTCCAAACTCTGTTCACAACCCAGACAAAACTTAACAAACCAATCTCTATGCCAATTCTCCTTTTTCCTGAATGTCAAACAATTTAAGGATTAAAGTTGGATTAAATGGGCCACTATCCTTATTGAATGAAGGGCAAAAGAAATAAAGGTTGGATGAGACATTCATTCATGCAACTCTGTTCCACAGGGGCTTGGAGAGCAAAGCACGCCAGAAAACAGATGCCAGATCTTTATTAGAGATCGATCAATCATTGTTTGCAAATCAATGTAAAACTCCTGCATTGATATCTCTTTACTTTATACTTAGGTTTTTAGAAAACATTTGCTTACTTTACTGCTTAGACTGAGGCATTCAATTAGGAAAGCAACTGAGTAATGAAAAGAACTGGGCAAGTGTTAAAATGCATGCTGCTGAATAAAATCTCCCATAGTGCAAAAAAAGTAAGCATATAAGAGAATGTGAGTGCAAAAAATACAATAATAAAGGAAAGGAGAAGGAGAGTTCACTGATATGCTTCACATACGGCCATAAAACAATCCCTCCACAAAACCATGCAACACTCACAACTGAAAGCACATGTTGTAGCTTGCTTTGTTTAAAACAAAGCTTATTAGAACAGAATATATTGTACTGTGTTCAACATATGACTCAGTCTTCTAGCGCAGGCAATTAAACAATGGTTTTACAGTATACTGGCAATTAAAAGAAGTTACAGCATTATATTTGGTATCTACCAAACACTGCAGCAGGTACATGAATCTTTATTTTCTTCTCAAATGCAGGAATGATTATTTCAAAATCTTCTTGCTGCCATATGAGATTATTAGTTCATTTATACAATTTTGATTATTTTTGTACACTTCAGAATGCATTTTGTGAAAAATCTGTAAAAAAAAACCCAAACAAACCCAAACCTGTTTGTTGTGGGGAAAAACTTGCGTTTTTGCATATTTTTGTGCAGAGTTGTGGGGAAAAAATGTGGCACATCTTGCTTCTGTGCCAATATTTTTCCTGAAATGCAGAAAACTGCATTATGGCTGACAATTTTCTCAATAGAATGTCTTGCTATGTTGAGACACCCTTCCTTGCCAAGGGAGGTAAAAATTTGTAGGTATTCTTTACATCCCTATACTATGCAAACACAACAGAAACCTTACATTGAGCAGCAAGCTAGGTGTGCATTTTAACTTTGCCTTTGATAAAGAGATTATAGCAAGCACATATTGTGGACTGCATGTAGGTAGTCCCAAATTAGGCAGGAATCGATGGGAAAAAAGTTCCCTTTGACTATAGAGAAGAGCCTCTGCCAGTCAGTATTGTGTCAAAGTAGTCATCCCAGGGATCAAGTGGTTTGGGGGTGAAAGTGCACACTAAAGATTGGATTATTAATCTCTGGGGTGAGGGAGTGGTTAATTTCAAGTTAATTTTGTCCTACATTATAAATAAGGTGGCTAACACTGTCTCCAAGCTTGTAGCTCCATCTCTAAGGGCAGTTCTGCATCATGACATAGTATAATTCCCAAGGGAACTGTGTCCCATGACTGTTGTTAAGGAAAAAGGGAAATTTCTGGCCAGCTTATATTTAAGGCAAGAAGAAAAAAAGCAAGCCTCTGTTATCAGTAATTTACAAATAGTGCTCTCTGCCAAACGTGGATGAAGCATCTGAACAGGAAAACAAAAATTAGGAACTAGACAAATGATTACAGGTAAAAGAAAATGTCAAGATCAGAGCTCATTACACTTTCTCTCAATGTAAACATAGTTATTCTGTCATCTGCCATCATTCATTCTTGTGACTCTTGGGAGTATGGGAACAAAATCAGTTTGCATGTCAACAATTAATGGTGCAGTTTTAGAAATCCTTGCATTCTGTCTACAAAAAAAGCATCTATTTAAAATAATATTTTAATTGATAGGCAGAACATTTCACTATAGACTGCACTTTCATTTTGCAATTTGTAATCAAAGGTAATAATAAAAACTATCAACAATGAAAGTCATCACAACCCTCAATAAATAATTTAAGCACCTTAAAATTCAATTAAAGTAGCTACACTGCACCTTTCTTCCCTTCCTCATCAATGTTATATATAGCTATTCTAATACACTTGAAAAGTGAAACAATTTATGAATATATTCATGGACTGACACTGAAAACATCAAATCCTAGCAAGAAAGCCTAATGTGTTCAATACCAAAAAAATAATCAAAGCAATAAATGGGATCATTTAAAAGAAGTTATTTTTCTCTTCATCTTCAACAGTCCATGTTAATTGAAACTGGAGATTAATCCATTTTATTGCCATGAGTCCTTATTCTTCATTGAATGACACTGTTTTAATTCTCCTTTACATGAGTAGGCTCAACATGCTTGTTAAATTCATTTTTCTTAAACATGTAACAAATGAGATTATCATACACAGACGAGACAAGGATGGGATCGCTGCCCCATCCTTATCCAGTCTATAACTGCAATCTTGCAAAATGCTTTCAGATCGCAGTGCTGTTGTCCCATCATTGAAGTGGCATTGCATTAATGCAAACTCACATTAATGCAAAATGCCAGGCAATGCTGCTTCAATGATGGGACAACAACAGGATCTGCATACCACTGTTTGAAAGTCTTTTGTGCAAGCATGGTCAATCATGCTTTCTGGATGGGATAATGATGGGATAAGCAACATCATATGAAAATCTTTTCGCAATCGTGCTATAAGAACTGGAAAAGGATGGACAAAGACGTTCCATCCCCCATCTGATAATCTTGAAAGTGCTAAGCAGTTTTAAGAGAAACAAGCAAGAAAATGCAATCCAAACCAAAAAAAGATTAGAAAAGAACTGAGTGACAGTAAAGAAGAAAAACGCAGAAGGAATAGATGAAATCTTTATAAGTCACAAATACATTGAAGTTGCAAAAATCCAGACTAATGAAACTGAAGAATATAGATCAGCCCTTATACTTTGTCCATGTAGGCTGAAAAGGCATTTAACATTTCCGTATGAATGCATAAACTTTACATTAAAAATGTTTAAAGAGAAAAAAACTATGTGGTTTTTTTGCATATTTAATTTACTTGATGGAATTCAGACCAATAAAGAACCATATCACAAGAGAAAACACTATTGCATAAAATGTGCTTATGATTTTTATGCAATCAGCATCATTACTTTATTAATATATTTTATTCATTTTTGTCCCACCTTTTCCCAGTAATGGGACTCACTGTCACTTATTAAAAATCTGTACAGACTAAATGAGAGCCAGTCTGTTATAGAGGTTTGATCACTGGACTATGGAGATCAGAGTTAGATTCTCTGCTCAGACATGGACACCCAATGGGTTATTCACTTGGGTGAGTAACATAGCCCCAGAAAACCCTGTGATAGGTCCACTTCAGTGTCGCCATAATTTGGAAATGACATAAAGGCACACAACAACAACGATTTAAAACATACAAATAAGTAGATTTTTTAAAAAAATTAAACAACTATAGAGTTGAAACCATTCATTGGAATACGTTGAAAATTCATTAAAGGCACAATACAGTCAGCCCTCCTTATTCACAGATTTTTTAATTCATGGATTCAAGCACCCACAGCTTGAAAATATTCCTTAAAAATATAAATTCCAAATAGCAAACCTTGATTTTCCATTTTATATAAGGGATACCATTTTGCTATGCCATTGTATTTAATGGTACCTGAGCATCCATGGATTTAGTTTTCCATGCAGGGTCCTGGAACCAAACTCCAGTGGATAAAAAGGACCCACTGTATTTTAAAAAATCAACAAAATGGGCAAAGCATTTTTTAAAAGCCCATCATGGTACATTCCTAAAAACTAACAGAATAGCAGTGTGTGGCAGAAAAAGATCAAGAATGGACCCTAGGGAGGGAGTTCTAAAGTCCAAGAGCAGCCATTTAGAATACCCTTTTTGACATTAAGAAATAAGAATCCATACCTTAGATCAAATATAGACCAAAACAGAGACTGCAGTCCAGAATTCAGAAGGAGACTAGAAATGGAAAAGGCAGCTATGAAAGAACTGGACAAGATTTTAAAGTGCAAAGATATAACCCTGGACACTAAAGAGAGGATAGTCCAAGCCACTGTATTCCCCATCAGAATGTATGGGTGTGAAAGCAGGACAGTGAAGAAAGCTTATATAAGAAAATCAACTCATTTGAGATGTGGTGTTGGAGAAGATACCATGGGCAGTCAAGAAAACAAACAAATGGATTCTAGATCGTGCCTAACTCTCTCTGGAAGCCAGGATGACTTTAACTTTGGCCACACCACGAAAAGGCATGAATCACTAGAAATGACAATGATCGTGGGAAAGGTAGAGGGCAATAGAAAGAGAGGAAGACCACACGCCAGATGGTTAGATTCAGTCAGGGAGGCCACAGTGAGTCTGTAGGACCTGAGCAGAGCAATAGATAACAGGGAAGCTTGGAGATGTCTCATCCACAGGGTTACAATGAATCCAAGTTGATTCAAGGGCAGTTAACAACAAATCTAGCTCTTTATGAGACTATTCTACCATGCCACAAGGGTTATAATCATGTTTTCTTACGTCACCCCATACAGGTTGCCTTTGTTCCATGTGAACACCTACATATTCTAGAAACTTTGCTTTACTTACAAAGGCTAGGGAGTGGCACTGTTAATACTTAACTGGGTAGTTTTAAAAAATCCGTTATTGCTTGCCCTCCCTAACTGTTCTCCAACTCTTTGTGCTTGGTACCAGATAGTCACAAACAAAGGGAATTATGACCTTGGGTATTTCCTCAAAAAGATAGAGAAGCATACTAATTTAGTTGTGCTAACTACACACACACATACACACACCCCATCAGACTTTTGTTTTATACCATGCATTACCAGCATATTAAGAAGCCAGCCAGCTGTCATGCAAGCACTAGAAATTATGAAGAGTCTAATTGCGTAGAAGAATTACATATTTTTGAAGAACAGAATCTCACTTTATCCTCACACTTATATATAAAATACACACATTATGCTTTATTATGCTAAAGAAGTATGCATAATAAATCATCCTTTAAAAAATCCAGAGGTCTCCTCTCCTTTGTCAAAAAGTCCCAAGTTCTAATATCTCACAGTAGTACTTCTAAATGCTTTTACCTGTTGTCTTGTGGGCCCTGATAGGCTGGGAAGTGATACTCAGATACTTTAAATAAATTAATGCACACAAAGTATTTTGCTGCAATCTCAGTGAGGAAAAATGCTTTGCTATATATGCCCTTCCCTTTTTATATTTAAAAGAAACCCTGTAGATACATTCTGTAATACATTGCACTTCTACAAATAATTATGTTCCTACAATTAATTCTGCCCCTGGAGTTTTCTTCCCTCAGGGAATGAAATTCTTTATTTGGACATTGGAGGTGCATCAAATGGAACAGAAAGTTAAGGAAAGTTGATTCACACATTGCTCTGTACAGATTAATGGCTTTAAAAAACTCATCCAGAGGTGAAGCTCTAAAAGCCTCAAAGCTCTTCATTCCACAACCTTCAACTGTGCCTATTTGGCAGGGACAGTCCCAATTAATCATCAATCTCCATTTTTTCATCTACTTTGAAAATATCCCAATTTCTCTCACCTCCTCCTACTTTCCCCATTTGTCCTCCATTTACTTCAGTTCCTGAAAACGGAGTAGTTTGCACTAAGTTGACTCGGCAAGGAGGAGAGGGAAAGAATCTCACCCTTCCCAGGAGAGGCAGGAAAAGCAAACTGCTGCAGCTTCTCTTAGCTTGTGTGTCATTAGTAACTTTTGTCACCCTGACCACACTCTGATGTCACTTCACCACATGGGCCCTGGTTTTCAATTGTGAAACACTGGAGAGAATGCATTCTGTATGTGAGCTCCTGAATTAGGCAGCTTAACTGATTATAAGGAATTCTGTTTTGTTTTTTTTAGTGTGTTTTGTTTTTGTTTTGCAAAACAGCATAAAAACTATAGGTTCTTAGAAAAATATATTGGATCCAAACTGAATCTCAACCCTCTTTCTCTTCTCAGCACCCCAAACAACACTGGACTAAAATAATGCATGCTCAACTGCAGAGAGCAGTGTACAGGTATTCACCCTTGGCCCACCTGGACGCTAGGTTTTACGAGCTAAGAGCAAGAAAAGCAAGCTGACAGTTCCTTCACCTGGTGACTGGTTTGGGAGCCTAAGCCTGCCGAGTGCATCAAGCTGGATTCACACTTGACCAGTTTGCAGGAGACTTATTACAGTTTGTAGGAAGTTGGAAGTCTGACCTTTAACATGCCCTTTATGAACTCAAGAGAGGAGCAAAGCAGGCTCAGTCTTGAATATCTGTAGAGGAGGGGTGGGGGATTGATTTCAATGGAAGTGTAACCTCTTTGAGCCCAGTATCTCCCTTCTCTCCTCAAATGACAAATTAGTTGGCAATGAAATCTCTCTATGGGGATATTCAGATGGGGAAACAAATCCCAGTAGAATGTGGATTGAATCTTTGTTGTTCACATCCATTTCGAATGCATCTGTGTAAATTGAGGACTGTGAAAAAAACCATTTAACCTGGGATAACCGATCATGGTTTTTTTGGGTTTTTTTTTTTTTGCAAGTTTTCCGAAAAGATTCACAGTGTCAGCTGCATGAATAACCAATGCAAATAGACCTGGAACAAACCAGGATAGAACGCTGCATGCCTTGAATGTGTTTCGAATACATCTACATAATCAACTCCATCTTTATTCGTAGTGCTGATACGCGTGTGCAACACTCGCAGAGATCCACACAGATATGGTTCTGATGGGAAAAAATAGTGTGAACAGCAAAACCAGCATATGTAAGATTATTCATGTAGTCACGCTAAAAAAGGACACCTGAATAATCACTACATTTGCTTGCAGATTACCATCTTATTATCCATAAAGATAACTACAGGGTGTAATGATAAATTGAGAGGTTCAAAAGCTCATCAAGACACTTCTCATAGTCTTGCCTCCAGGGACAGTCCAAAAATAATAAATCTTTACCTATCATATTAGGGACACACTTTTCAAAGGATCCAATAGCACTTCAGACAAGCCTGCCCTAGGCCCCAGAGAGATGCAGTTGATCTCTTGGAATGATTTCTTAAAATGGCCAACAAAACAGAAATATTTATACACATTTATTAATGCAAGACATCTCGGCTGCTTGCAACATTACACACATAGAGAGCCATACCAAAGCACAATGTTGTTTTGTTCTTTCAAATCATTTTTAACTTACGGTGACAGTGAGGTGAACCTATCATGGGGTTTCTGTCAGGATTTGTCTAGAAAAGGTTTGATTTTGTCTTCCTCTATTACTGAGAGAGTATGAATTGTGCGTTTCCATAGCTGAACAGGGATTTGAACCCTGGTCTCCACATAATTTTATTAGGATCATTTGACAACAATAGGATAGTGAACTGGCCTTGTTCTCTAACTTTATCTTACAGTTGCAAGCAATAATAAAATGTGAAAATCTTGTCATTACAGCATTCATTTGCTGGAAGAAGAAGGTATCTTTATTGCTCTGGCACTGAAACAAACAGCTTTGCTCCTGTTCAGCAAAAAAGACCCGGAACTCTACACCTGGCACTACCCCTCCACAATATCACTGAAGATAAGAAACTAATCTAGTCCTAGACTGAGCAATTTAGAATTCCTGACCTTACACATCAACATAGCAGGTCAAAAGGCAGGTAGTAACAGAGATTCCACTACTTATGTGGCAACAGTATGTGTTACAGATACATCATTACTATACTGACAATGGTTTTAAAGTAAATGGAAGTTGTATAAAATCTGCTCATAATCAGTGAACTCCAGCCAGGAAAAAATGTGTAGCACTAGCTAGCATTCAAGCAAACAAATAAAATTGTTGCATTAAATCTGGAACTAATTAAAGTTCCAGAATCAATGTTTGATGGGGCAGGGCGAAACAACACTTTGTGTCACTCTGAAAAAACAGCACCAGCACAACGGCAGCCATTCTTACAAGTGATATACTTCTGTATTTAAGCACACTTCCTTTGCTTCTCTACACTACTCTTCTTTTTGCAAAATTTGTAGCTAAACAAGACTGTCATTTGTCCCCATATCCTCACCTAAACTCATCTGATTTTGAAAACTAGATATGGGTGGGCTGTTAGTTGAATATGGAATAACAGGGGAAATACTGGGGAATAACAGGAATCTCCAAGTAGAAAAGAATTTCTGCCTGAAACCCTCTGACATCGGTGGCACTCAAAAGTTGAAAATAATGGACTTGGTGAAACTCAGTATAAGGCAGCCTATGTTCTTGAGCTATTCTGTCCCAGGCTATATTCCAGAGGAAGGAACTGACACAACCACCTTCAAATTTTCCTTGCCTAAGAAATCTCCATGAAATTCATAGGACAGGGTCGCCATATGTTGACAGGCTACTTGAAGGCACATGTACATACACAAGTCTTAGTGAATTTTAAGGAGACAGGGGCCTGTATATCCTGAAGACAACCAACTCCATCTGATTTGTGAAGCTAAGCAAGGTTAGTACTTACATGAGGAACTGCCAAGGAATATCAGGTGCTGTAATTCAGAGGAAATCAATGGTAAATCTTCTGCAGCCAAAGAAGACCGGGTTGATCACAACTTCCCAGAGGACCTTTTCATCAGCCACTCCAAAATCGTGGAACGACCTGCCAGAGGAGATCCGTCAGATTAATACTCTTGGCACCTTCAAAAAGGCAGTCAAGACGGATCTCTTCTGGCAGGTCTTCCCCGATTGATTTCAAAATTAGACTGTCCCTCTGCCTATAGCTACCCTATCATCCATTGGGAATGGGTTGGGTATTGTAGATTTTTATGATTTCTGTACTATTTTTTGGAACCTGCCTCGATCCAAATGGGAGAGGTGGGCTTATTATTATTATTATTATTATTATTATTATTATTATTATTATATGACCTGAGGATCCCTTACTTAAGAAAACCCTATGAAAACCATGGTGTTGCCACAAGGTGACCGGTGACTTGAAGGCACATACACACACACAAGTACCCAGTGGGAGCTAGTGGTTCTGATATCAATGGCAAAATGAATTTGCTCCAGGTTTTTCTATGAACTTTAAAGGAACTTACGATGTTTCCAACATATCTCCAAAATTGTTTCAGTGCTCTCTGAATTTTGGGGTGAAACCTGGAATGGCTTGCAGCCCCTTGAAGTGGGGCAACAGTCAAGAGTGACAGAGGGACTCATACATTCTTGCTCACCTATTATTGCCTTGCAGATAGTTTTTTTTTTCATATATGAGCATTAATATGCTATGAGCATTGATAGCAGAAATAAAATTTTACTGGATTCGGGGAGGCTTGGATAATAACCGAAAGCATAAAGCCTAGAACAAGCCACAGACAGTCATTGAGAACATACTGTGAAACACATGTTCTAGTTAATAATAATAATAATAATAATAATAAAATTTATTTGTATCCTGCCCCTCTGAGAACAATTGGGGCGGCTAACAAGTTAAAAATACAAAACATATCAAATCCCTAGTACCCTTCCCCCCCTTAAAAAGGTATTAAATCTAATAGAGAATTAAAACCATACAAGTTAAAACTGACCCAAAGGTCAAACAACATAACAATAATCAATATAACAATAATCAATGGGAGCGGCGGTATCTATTCATAGGAGTTTCCTGAAGCCGGGTTCTCTATTCTGGAAAGGCCTGCCAGAAGAGATCCGTCTTAAGATTCTGCCTTCCACCAGTTCACTAGTAACTTAGCACAAAATTAATTACAGCCATTTTCTCTCATACCACACTCAACATGATCTTGCTAGCTCTTTGGGAAAGAAAGCATGTTCGCAAACCTTGTATGGTGGAGAATTGTGGGTCAGAATTGATAGCACCATACTTGTATGGAGTTCTGGAAATCTGGAAAAAAATCTAACTTAATTTCTCAAGCTTTATCAATGTGAACAAGCTTGTAAAAGAAAACTCACTTTTAGAAAAAATACACTTTGATATTCTGTGTGTTATGAGGAAATTGTGCACATCCTTAATTCTCATTGCAAGCAGCTATACTATATTGAGAGAGAGAGAGAGAGAGAGAATATGAGAAGACAGGACTCATTAGAAAATACAACGATGCTCAGTAAGTAGGAAAAGAAGATGACTGCATTACAGGTGGATAGACTCAATCAAGGAATGAGTCTGATCATGTATCATAGTAGTTCCTGATTTAAATCAGATATTAATTCAAGGACATCAGAATTATAATAATTTCCACAAACATAGTCTTAGCCCCTGTGTGGTGTAGTTTGAGGACCTTAAAACAAGCAACACACATATGCATACATTCACATGGAGTGAGAGAGAAAGAATTACAACATAGGCAAATAGTTCCAGAATCCTTTGGGCTTGTACAGCTCCTCCAAGCTTTTATACTTTTGGAACTGTGGGCATCTTTCGCAAACTGGCATGATGGTCTTTTATCCAAGAAGCAAAAGAATGGAAAACCTAAGGTACGATATCTATTCCAATCCAAGCCCTTCTCATTTATTAACAGGATTGACTCAAGATATTTTGCTATAGGAGGCAACGGACAAGAATGTGCTCCTTTCTCTCATCCTAGGTAGTGAAGTTCACCAGACTGCATGTCAAATCTTACCTCAACACTGCTCAAGGACATCTGGCTTAGATATGGTGGGTGGGCCTGTGGCAAACATAGCTCTGTTTTCCTACAAATGAAACAACTGGAGGGGAGGGGAGGCTGAACTATTGCACTTTACACACCCAGCATCCTATGCCTGAGGCTGCTGTTTTACTCTGATTAATCCATCAACATTATGATGGGGAGCAGTTGCAGGTTGCAGCTCCTACAACAGCAGGACTGAACTTGCTGCATATTTTGCCCTGAACATTAAAGAATCTATGCGGTGCCAAACTGATTTTCTAGATAAGGTTCAGAACCTTGTATAGCTCCTTCAGTGTTGGACTAAAATATGTAGTAAATTGACTGCCAGACTGGTATAAGAGCCATCTGGCTGGCATGAGAAGGAACCCCTACAGAGAAGGGCAAATACATGACCCATACTTTCCTGCGGGAGAACTGCAATTTCCGCCAGACATAAGAGCAACACTGCCCTGCTTGCCCTGATAATCCACTTGTTTTTTGGTCATGCTAAAATGTGTCCGAGGTCACGTGGGACTTTTATATGTCTAACAAGGCAGAAATTGTAGGCAGGGGGTTATTTACACAGATAAGCACGGATCAAATACAGGACAGTCAGATGGGAACTGGGGAGAAGCCATGATGAACAACTAAAGGAAAGAAAAGCTAGGGAAGCAGATCTTGAGAGAAAAAACCTGAAGGAAAATATAGAAGGCAGTTCTAAAGAAATGGAACTGTACTGTAGGAAAAGTGGCAGTATAGCTGAAAACACCCGAGGAAGGCCAAGTGTAATGTTTAATCTTCATACAGGAGCATCACAAGACCTTTAAGGACTGACTTCAGGCACAGCAACATCAAGCAGGTAACTCAGGCTGAATACATACTTCTACAGTTCCTTTTTTCCATTTAATCCTTCACAAAAGAATCTGTCAGATGCAGATCTTATTGAAGATAAGCAATTGCTCTTGTCATTTTCAGCAATCCCAACCAAACAGCCTTTTGTGGAATATTATCCTTCATGAATGTTGTATTAGTTGCTTTAATTGCTTAAAGATGTATTAATTGCACCTGTAACAAGAGATTCTGCCAGAAGAATCCAAATAACATAACCAGATATGCTTCCAAAATATTAACAAGAGTTCAAAGCAGGTCAAGCACAACATTAACTTTTGTCAAGCCAAAGATGAGTGTTCAGCAATCTGCCTATTTATCACGTAGATCAAAACAAGAAGATAGGATATCCAAGACCAAAGTAAAGCATAGACCTTCATAGTGAATTGACATTACTGGGAGATTGACATTCCATGCTTTTCACATCTCCTTTCCAGAGATCATTTCTGAAAGAGTATGATTGCAAGAAGGCTTATTTTAACAGCAACAAGACGAAGAGCAGAACCCCCAACTTTTAGTCCAAATTAATGTTGAGTTAAAATTCTAGAGTCTTCTTGGCAAAAATGTATTCAGAAGGGGTTTGCTTTTGCCCTCCTCTGAGGCTGTGTGAGTAGACATTCAGATCCTGGTCAACATTCAAGCCACTAAACCACACTGGCTCACAATACATAAATATGAACTAGTAAAACTACACAAGGCAGCCAGTTAATTTCTACACCTAATGAGCCAGTCATGAGTTTTAAAAATCTATACAACCACACCTCTCTAATCTCACTTCTGTTTGCTCTCAGAATAGTCCTGAGATATAGCTGTATGCAGCTATACACAGATGGTGCAAGGATGTGAAAGAAAGCAAATTGCCTTAGGTCAAGTTATTATATATGGTAGAAACCATTATTCTAACTGATAAAAAAATAGGTTCATCATCCTATACAAACCACTGAGAAATTAGATTGGTGGAAATAAAAATATTTGAACACAGATACACACGCGCTGTTTGTTCCTGTACCTGATATATTTTAATATTACAGTCATCTACCAGCTAACATTAAAGACAACATGATCTAATGAAAAGATTATTCTTAAGTTTGGTGCTGGGATCACTGACTATCCTGATATGTTGGCAATGTGGCTAAAAATGTGGCCATGTGGACAACATTACACAGGACAGTTCCCTTTCTAGAAGGTCTATCAAATACAGTTGCTCTTTAATGATAATCTAAAAAGAGATGCCAAGTTGTCCATTAATAGTTAACATTTGGATAGCAGACTGGACATCAGGCACACAGGTCACTTGGTCACAGTGTTCTTCAATACCGAGAGATGTTCTGTATTTTTATTTGAATGATAGCAATTGTTTCTCTATATGCACCTATACCTATAAATTAGCACATGTAAATGTATAGGTAAACCTATGTCATCTTTTTTTAGCAATAATTGTCTCTTTTGTGGTGAAACCACTCTCTCTCTCTCTCTCTCTGTCTCTCTCTCTCTCTCTCACACACACACACACACACACGGAGTAAGACCCTCCTTGCATTATCATCCAACAGTTAATATAAATTCTCCCTCTTCCATGTATGTGTGGAGATGTTTTCAGACCAGCCCAGAAAATACTTCACCCTTTTCTACTCCCACTTTACAATGTTTACACCACCCTTCAATAAGTATATTATCTCACAACAGGGTTTTTTTAAAAAATCAAATACTAGTGAAAAACCATGAAAAAACAGAATGAAAAATGAAAAGAATGAAAAATAAAAAAACTAAATGAAAAAACAGAAGAAAAAGATAGGCTCATACCAAATCTCACAAGAGGAGGGCCTCTCACAAGATCTGAGAACTCAAGGGAGCCTAAAACTCTTGTGAGAGGACCTCCTGTCATGATGAGTTGGGTTGTCAGATCAGGACTATCACAGGCCCTGGGATTTCCACACCAAACTGTGATCTGAGGATGATGTGTGGTATCACAAAGGTATGGGCCCTAGTAATGTTAAAAGGTGTTACAAGGGACAACCCAGGGTGATGTCATTAAGCATGAAACATTAAGTATCACAGTTGCACCAAATATGTTATTCAAATAAAAAAGCTTACTAAATATAGCCAATGAGGAAAATACAATACACACATAAATACTTATTGCAAGACAGCACACTTGCCCTGAGATTTCTCACCCTTTTCCTTAGGACTGAATTTGGAAACCTTATAACATGTGACACAGGCCATATATAGGTTTGCCTCCTCTCAGTTGCATGATCCTGGAAAGCTAACAGTAGGAATCAGAGGTGACAGCTACGCTTACAACATCTGGTACGTTATTTAAGGTCACTTTTGCTCTGTACCACTTCTTTGGAGACCAGTTTGTTGCGAGTGTGGTTGGCACCCACTCTTCCCTCTCAGAACAAAAAATACTGTACAGGATTTGGGATATCCCATATTACTCCCAAACAGAACAGCATTTGTAACCCACAAATATGGGACATCTCATGCAAAACAAGATGCCTGGGAACTGTATATGAAACAGATATTAAAAGTAAGTGCCAAGCAGGACCATTGGGGTAAATGTTGCATAAATGGTACCAAAATTAGGGACAGCTGAGAAATTTGAGTCTTTTAGGAATTCAGACCTACCTACTTTCAACTTTCAACCTACCTACTTTCAACTTTTCACATATCTCTCAATTTTCAATGAAATAATTTAATCTGAAAAGTGTAATTATACAAAAATGTTTACATTGGGAGAAAGCGCTTACAAAAATGAATATTATTAGTGAAAATAATTTACAAAAATGTATTACATTGGGGAAAAGTGCTTCTAAAATGTGTGTACTAACTAATGAAATAATCTTATCAGATTGTGTGCAAAACATTATGTGTGGCCAGCATGGTACATTGGTTTGAGCATTGGATTATGACTCTGGAGACTAGGGTTCGATTCTCAGCTAGGCTGTGGACACCCGCTGGGTGACATTGGGCAAGTCACACTTTCTCAGTGACAGGGGGAATTCAAAAGCAAGTCCCCTCTAAACAAATCTTTCCTAGAAAAGCCCAAGACAGGTTCACCTTAAGGTCACCATAAAGCAGGAAGGAATTGAAGGGGCACAACAACAGCAACAAACTACAGTAGAAACATCCTTCTCCACCAAGTGCCATTTACCTCGCTTCAGATGGCAGAGGTTCCTGGGAGATGACCTCACAAGAGTATCTCACATGCAGGTTAACATGATAGCATCTATTCTCATCAAGCACTTCAAAGATAAATACTATAATTTTGAATTGTTCCTAAAAAAATAAACCAGGGACTAGATACAGGGATTAGTTTGGAAGAATTCTAATCCCTATTATCTGGCCACAGTTTTGTCCTTAAGTAACTTTTTTTGAACAATGTGTACATGATAACAATCCAGCATGGAGCTTGTTAACACAAAGACATGGAGAAGTTTAATCAAGTTGTTATATCTGTAAATTCTGTTGTGGGTGGGATCACAGTTGGCATACCAGTTGTGGGTAGAGATCCAAGGAATTGTAGCCACCTGGGCCTCTAATGACAAGGCTTGATGTATAAGCAATCAAGAACTGTGAATCTCATAATTTCAAGGAACTGCAAATCCACATCACCATAATAATAATAATAGGATTTATTTATATACCGCCCAATCACTGGGAATCCAGGCGGTTTACAACAGAGAGGATAATAGACGGTACCTTTCTTAGCAAATGGACCAAGTACACTGGTGCTTGGACCTCTACCATACAAAATTAACTGTACCTTCTAAAAACTCAGTTTCATTCATTGACACACAGCTAGAGTACTGTTGAACCCAAACTCCAGTTTATGAATTCTATTGCATCATCTGAATTAGATGTAAAGGGAAGACAGTTTTGAATGTCAACTGCATAACCGTGACACCCAGTACCAGAAACTCAGACATTCACATTGTTGTGGATGTTAAATAGTATGGATGGTAAGATAAAATCCTGAAAGATGCATTGGTGTAAATGCCAAGAGGCCAAACAGTAGTTTCCACGATATCATTTTTTAGAATTAACCCTCTGCCACCAGAAAGCTATATCAGCACCTCACCAAGCCAAGTCTATTTCCTATTTCTCTTCATCTCCATGTGAAAAAGCAAAATCCCCATTCCTAAGAAGGCCTTTGTACCCAATCAAACTATAACTGATGCTCTTACATGAAAAAAGGGAACCTTGTCCCAGTGTCCCTTACCTCTTGTTGTTCCTCTCCTTGGTCAGCTGCCAAGAAGTCACGGGCACCTGCCACCTGAATGCCCAGGA
This sequence comes from Sceloporus undulatus, assembly GCF_019175285.1. Taxonomy (NCBI): domain Eukaryota; kingdom Metazoa; phylum Chordata; class Lepidosauria; order Squamata; family Phrynosomatidae; genus Sceloporus; species Sceloporus undulatus. The sequence goes on along the minus strand of NC_056523.1, from coordinate 313,764,529 downwards.
TGCTAGTCAATCCATCTGTTGCCCTCTTCCCTGGCATAAACCTGGTTCTGCATCCCATGATGCTGAGTTAATCCCCTTGACTCTCAGCCAGACCTGAGCATCTTCTGTGCAGACCACTGAAAATCATGAGAGGAAATCTGATCTGAGAATCCTAGCTCTCAAAAAACTATAGATTGGACAAAACTGTCCAGCAACACACAGTACCATTGCCACCCCTATATGAATAATGTTCTACTTGACAGGATTCTTTTGTCTGGACTGCTTTCCCATTGCTTGGCATAGAACCCTCCCAGGTGGTATTTATGAATTGTGCAACAGCTTGATCAAAAATGTTCTGCTTATGTACAGTAGCCGTTCCCCCCCTCCACCCTTACGTCACCCCCATTTACTCTGTTATATTTTTGACTACAAGTCTCGGAATAACCCTAGGGTAATTCTGGATAATTCTAGCACAGCACTGCATTCTAACCTCTGGAAAGGTGATGATGGAAATCACATGTCCAGGATTGCAGAGCTTGAAAATCTAGTTTGGGGCTATCTAAAAGACATACAGAACAAACAAACAAAAAAACTTGTCCCCAGTGGCAAGTGACTGCTTGTAAAATCTTTTGTCTTGAAGAACTCTTACACTAGATGATGTTGACTAACCAGTTGAGGAATAGAGTTACAGTTAAGACAGAGATGCCAGAGAAGTGATTACTGTATTTACTGTTAAAATGTACTGAACATCTCATTTACTAGAACTTATTAATTATTATTATTTATTTTGTGTATACCTGCATTTCTCCTAACATGAGACCCAAGAAGACTCATAACAAAAGTGAAACTAAAAAAAAAAAAAAGAAGACATTCCACAAGATGTAGAAATCTGACTACAACTTTGGAGACCAGGGTTTGACCAAGGTTCACTCAGCCATGGAACCCCCCTGGGATGACCTTGGGCAAATCATGCTCTCAGCCGCAGAGAAAGGCAAGAGCAAACCCTCTCTGAACAAATGTTGCCAAGGTCATGGGAGATTTTCAGACCAGCGCTTCAGCGCTAGTAAAATGTCACTAAAACGTTGAATCTTTTTGGGAGAGGCAATTTCCTATGAACACAAAGATTCAGGGATGCTGGAGGGGAGCTGATGATTCCCTGACATTTAAGAAACGTGTCAGGCTTTCACACGCACACGCTTCCTAAACATTTTAGTGACATTTTACAAGCCCTTAGATCACAGTAAGCACTGGTCTGAAAATTTTCTAAAATACACTGCAGAAACAATCCAGTTTGAGACTGCTTTAACTGCCCTGGCTCAGTGCTAGTGAATCCTAGGAGCTACAGTTCATTGCGACACCAGAGCTCTCTCACAGAGGGGGCATTCACACTTAGTTTTTTGTCTTGAGGAGATGTGGACTGCCATGCTGATGCATATCGGGATCATTGTTCCCATTATCTTTTGTGTTCCCAAATCTCTCTGAGTCATTTTACCCCTGTTGTTATTCACACATGAGATCATTTCGGGATAAAATGGAGCTGCCCCCATTCCCTTGAACAATACAGAGCAATCCGAACCAATGCAGTAGTGTATTCACACTGCTGAAGATGCGGATCAATGCGGTTCTTTAAAAAAGACATGGAGAAAAAACCCAGTATCGTATAACACGTGTTAAATGGGTTTTTCAGTAGCCCCCCTGCAAAGTGCACCAAGTGCTTTTGGGGCAAGTGTGACCGGCAAGGAAATAACCCAGTTTCACACCAGGTTATTTTCGTAGTGTGAATGCCTCCAGAGAAGGCTAAACATCTCACAAAACTACAGTTCCCAGAATTCCCTAGGATTGAGCAAGGGCAGTTAAAGTGGTTTCAAACTGGATTATTTCTGCAATGTGTTTTAGACACAAGAAAACCTAAGCATTGGGATTGCCATAGGTAGGAAACAACTTGAAGGCAAACAATAACAATGGTATAGTAATTTGAGCATTGGATTGGGACTCTGGGAGATCAGGACTCGAATCCTGGCGCAGCCATGGAAACCCACTGGGTGATTTTGAGCAAGTCATATTGTGTCAGATTCAGAGAAAAGCAGTAGCAACCCCTTGAACAAATACAACCAAGAAAACCCTGCAATAGATCTGCCTTAAGGTTGCCATAGGTTTGAACCACAACAGTTTAAAGAAGCTAGATTATAGCAACATCAACCAAAAAAAAAAAAACCCACATAAATTCTCTTGTCAAGAACAGCATTAATTTAAAACAAATTGAATGTATTTAAACATAATAAGGACAATAAAAAAACAGCACCCTCACTCACCCATTAAAACACCCTTCTCCAACTACCAGTTAATAGTCAAAAACCTGTCTAAACAAAAAAGGCTTCTACTTGATGGGGGAATGAGGGCAAAGTTTCCTGTGGGAAAAAGTTCCATAACATGGGAACAGCTGCAGAGAAGGACCTCTTATGCCTGTGACAATGGGGGAACTGGGAAATATTAGTACTGGGTCCTGATGTGTGACCTGAGGATATTGAAACTCAAGCAGATCCATAAATTGAAATAGAGTCTTTCAGAAAGTCTGGACTCAGCCATACAGAACAGAAAATACAGTACTGTATATGGAATTAAACCATGCAATTTCCCTTCTTTTATTTTGACATGCATTATTAAAAAAATTCAAAGAAATATGGCAACATTATAAGCACTGTAGCACATACAGACTGACGAAAAACCAGGTAAATATAGGTGTTCACTTGACAAAGAATAAAGGCACACCTCTGGCAAACACACATCCTGTTGTTTAGTTTTATAACTATTTATTCAGGTTTTCATACAGAGCCTCCGTGCTTTTCAAGCCACACTTGGCAGCTTGGATTGTTGATTTTAAGCTGGCTGTACCCAACCAGGAAATAAAATCTTGACAAAAGCGGCATGCACAGAACTGAGCTGAAATGATCATTTCTATCCTGCCACTTCCTCCCCCCCCCCACCCTTTGGATTATACAAAGTAACATTCTCACATAAACTGGTTATTAGTTCAGGATTTATTTATTTAAAATATTTTTCCTGCCTTTTCCCCATTGGTGCTCATGAAAGTTGACAATATAAGAGGTTAACACAGATCATAAAAGTGACAGAAGTAAGTTCTTACACCATTACAACCAAATACTCTAGTATCAAAAAACCAAGAAATACTCACAATGTCACTGAAACCACAACTCGGGTAAATGAGACAGTCTTCACTTTGTACATCAATGATAAAACTGAAGCTACTTAGGACACATCCTGGGTATAATGAAGTGCCTGCCAACTGCCTGGCTGTAAATTGACACAATGCTGCCAGTTAGCAAAGGATGGCCTTTTTCTTTCATTTACCACGTGCCAGTATAGTCATCAGAAAAAGGCTTGAGATTCTCATGTTCAAGCACACAAATCTTTTGTTGCTGACGTTTTTAGACTTACTAAGTATTTAAATGGTATGACTACAAAAGGTGAACAACAGCAACCAGTCAATTTCAAAACAGCCAGCCTGTTTTGAGCTATGGATGTAAATGCTTCTGCAATCTAATTTTTTTAAAAAAAAGTGAATCAAATTGTTCAAGATGGTTGGGGTATTTTTTTGAGGGGTAAACATATCCAGGGGTAGCCATGCTGGCCCAACAGCAAAGTGTAATGACACTCAAAATCCACAAAACAATGATCTTTATTGGCCAACCAAAATATACAAAATAATTGATATAAGCTTTCAAAGCTTAACTGGCTTGTTCATCTGGAAAGGTGTTAACAAACAGGAAAAAGAAAAAAGAATAACCATGCATACATTTTATCAAGATGATTATATAGTTGTTTTCAGTTCAGATGGTATGGAGGAATATCTATGTAGGCAGAGACCATTACTCCTCCTTGGCCATGTAGGCTCTGGGAGACAAAGAATAAATTCCAGGCAATAAAATTTAAAGTCCATTAGCAACATAAAAGACATTAAGATACAGTGGAAATTGGAACTAAAAAATGAAGGATACACAAAAAGCAACCCCAGCACACACACAAGATCTTAGCAGAGAAAAATCCAAAGGCTGTGCTGGAGTCAAATTCTTTTGCCACAATTTAACACCTTTGAGTGGGAAAAAAGTACCAATAAAGTCATCCTTTCCAAAACAAGACAGCAGAATCTGTTATCCCAAATTCTTCCCTCCTGAGTAGTATTTGTACTTGAAGTACATTTGCAAATGTATAAGCACATGCACGCAAGCATTCCGCAAACTCCACTGTAGTTATTAAGTTTTTTTTTATATAAAAATAGAAAATACACATTTGGTTATTACGTAATCCATACGAGTCACAATTTTGGCTCTACCTGTTCACTGTACGTACATAGACATCAAGAAGGAAGTTAACTAAAGGATTGAATGTAGCTTATTACCTGAAATGTGTCATGGAAAGCGTGCCAGCAGAGCGTGAATGTGTAATTCACTAAGTGGCAAGATATCAATTTAAAGATTTTTTTAAAAAAAACAAACCTGAGCAATTTGTACTGTCAGAGGAATCATGTGGGAAGAGATGTGCAACTGTCAAAGTTAGCCAGCCTTCTTTAAGGGAGTTGCCTATATCAGCCAGGTTAGTAAGGACATGCTTGTTACAACATACACCTCTTCTTACTCGGTGCAATTGCCCAACCATACCTTGGGAGACTGTAACTTCTGCAGAAATATCAGGAGATGTGCGTGTGCAAGAGGAAGCAGGTGTACCAAGTCAGAGCATGCCCTTTGCAAACACTGTAGTCTGAGAGTGGGGTGATGCAATTTCAGAAATTCAGATGCAGCTAAATACCAGGAAGAGACAATGTTTACTTGTAAAAATAGGGATATGTAAAAAAAAAAAAAAAAGACAATGTTTTTCTTCAGTGGTACCTGGTATTCATGAAGTAAAGCCCTTTGTAAAGATAAAGCCCTTGGTGAAGTAATGTGCATTTTTTCTGCCCCTCTAACCCCTGAGATTATCAATGCTACACTGCTAAACTTCACACACTGTCATTTTCTTTTACAAGGTAACTAAAAGCAAATGAGGGCAAAGCTCTTGAACATAAGAAGAAATTCTGACTGGTATCAGTTCTCTCTACTTTACATGATAAGCTACAGCTTTTCTCAATTCTGTTTGATAAACTACAGCTGCCAAGATTCTTTCTGCTACAGAACAGTTAAAAGTACTGTATAGGAGCTCTCTCCTGTATCTTTTTCATCTTCTCTCCTCACTCCTTTATTCTCCCTTTAAAAAAATAATGCTGTTGGTACCAATGACACAATCCCGCTTCGGATGGAATGCAAGTCATTTGTGAATCTTCACTCACCACCTTTTTAGCTAGTGGTAATTCTCTGCCTTACTCATTACTTACGGAACAACAAGGTGTGGAACATTAAAAGGCACATGTACCGCCGAGTCTTAGATTCAGCAGACCAGACACAAAATAGCAGTGATGGGAAAGGAAAGGGTGCAATTTTGAGAATACCGGGGGAGGGGGGGAGTTACATTTTCATATAAACAGTTAAAAAGAAGGAGCAAAAGGAGCCAGGCAGGTACAGGTACATGGAGGTACAATGTTTTGACGGCAATTGAAGCAAAAATAGTTGAGAAGTGAACTGTGTAATTCTGGGTTTACATAAGACATAGATATCAATTACAATCCCTGTGAGGGAAAAATATGTGCACTTCCTTTCACTAGGGTTCTGTTAGACATGTTGTCTTCTCACAAAGCAACATTTTAAAAAAAATAGTGTCCCAACCTAAATTCAGCTAATAATAATCTATTCTCTGCTGTAATAATCCAAATGTTAATCTGGGCTTGCGATACTTGTAACAATATGTACAAGTGATCATGAATATTAGGTTTTCAAAAGTAATGAAATGGGTTTAGAACTTTCATTGTCTGACAGAATTATTCACAGAAATTTTACTTGACTTTTGATTTATGAACCTATAACTAGGGATAATTTTCATTTCACCTGTATTTTGAAGCAAATCAGTTTAAATCACACTTCCTGGATTAATATATGGAACAGAACATAAGTATCTTTTAGACTGCCCACTGCTTTGAATTTTGCAATATGATTCTTTGCTACAAAAGTATATGGCATATGGCAACACTAAATTGAGGAAAGGTGCGTACAGGTGACATTTGTACCACCACAAAAAGAACACACATACATGCAAACAGAACTTTAAAAAGTTATATTAAGAGCAAAATGTTTTGGCTTCTGAAGTGTGTGTGTGTGTATCCTTATATACCATCTTCTGCTTTATAATCACTGTAATGCCAAAGCTTATAAACAGTTCCAAAACTGTGTTGTTCATCTTAGCTTGCAACAAAATAATGTCAATTCTAACACTGGATTCTGAACATTAAGTAGTCTTCCACGCTATTCATGGTTTTGATTTCTTGCAGAAGCAGTTACGTATAGATTTTTTTCCCCTAACCATACTGAACATGCTCTTCAGTAGAGAAGTGAAGAATGAAGTTCAGTAAATAGGGAATTTCTTCCCTGGAGACATAACATATTGAGTCTAATTAACGTTATCTCTTCCAATACCAATTAGAATGCATTCAGCAGTCAAATGTCAGAGCTAGATACATGCAAACTTCCCAGGACTAAAGCTAAAGTCGCCAAACACTCTGTTAAGATTCTTCACTTGCAGATTGCTGATCAGAAGCGACCTATGTCAATATTTTTTTTTACATTTCACATGCTGAAGGCCCAGAAGACCAATCTATACAGATCTTTCAATGCTATGTTCATTTACTCTTCACAAGGAGGGTTTGAATTCAATTCTAAAAACCCAAAACTAGGACTGTTCAATCTACCTTTCTTGTCAGCAAAACTTATTTCAGGAACACTCACCAAAAATCATTTGCCCCAACTCCTTTACAGGCACTGTTTCTTACATACATTACCAGTTTTAGGTCTTTATCACATCAGTCTGCTGTCTTGCTGCATCCACATTAGTGTAAGGAAACGGAAACATGTCAGTTTAGGAACATTCATTATCACATGTCTCTTCAAAAGCATGAAAGAGCTGCTTTGGCGACCTATGGACCTGTGCTCTGTCTTCTGCATCGTCTTCATAAGCCCACCTTCCCGCCCTGTGCTCTACCCAGGTTTTATGATTTTTATTTTTACTGCAATTGGCAATATGAAATAAAAAAGGGACAGGGGGAGGAAAAGCAAAGCACAAGGAAACAGTTGCTTAGGAATAGCAAGAGGGAGAAGAGGAGAAGCATGCCAACTGGGATTGCCAATATTGGAACTGCAATGGAAGAGACCTATTGAACCAGAGGCAGAGGTGGAAAAGCAGTGATACTGGGAACCATGGATGAGCTTTCCCTGTAAATGAAAAGGTGTGCTCCACTAGCTATGGAAATGCAAAGCAGCAACAGGCGAAACACAGCATTGTGAGATAAGTACCTACCAAACATGCTTTTACCCTGCTGAAATTCTACTTTGCTAGCCTTGTGTGATAAAGCCTTTGGTCTTTCTTGAGCAACATTGTTGGCAATGAACCTTTAATGCACCCTACTTTTCTCCAGACTTTTGTTTTTAAAATAAGGGCTATAAACAAGCAGGAGTAAAGCAGCACACGCCATGCTTTGTAGTCTTTTAGTTATAACTGAGTAACATTCTAGGAAGCATTATCATCTGTGGTTCAAAGAGAGCAATATAAATGCAACCCACCTCCAGTAATCTATGGTAACTCATGCAGGGAATGGGTTACTTCATATAATGCCTGTCTATTGTTAAGATTTAAGACAACAAGACATGTATTGTGTGCACATATAAACATGGAAGGCTAAGAAAGTGTGCATACTTATGAAAACCAATATGCCTAAATAGTTCTCTCAACATGTCTTCAACTATACAAATAGGGTTGAGCTAAAAGCAAGGTTGTCATGCAAAAATGAGATAAGATACCACAAACCATTTGAAACCATTGCTAAACTGGTAACGAAGATGGGCAAATAGCTCATGCATGCTAATAGGCCCATTTCCGAGAATTCATAGCAGTTTCCTCTACTACACAAAAGCAGTGAAATATGTTGCAAAGAAGCAGAAACTTGAACATTACACTTTTAACAGAAAGCAATCTAACTGATGACATTCATGGAGGAGTGGATTCTTAATATTACAGTACTCACAACGCAAAACAGCTCTGTAGACAGAAATTAAATAGAGAAACTTACTAAGAAAAATCTTCCTGCAAAATACTTTGCTGAGAGGAAGGGGTTGTATCTCTGAGCAGTACTGGACACAACAGAACATGTAAAAAGTCCTAGGTTATTCCACAGAATCTCCCGTTAGTAACTTCCAATAGCAATTTTTGGGAAAGTGTTTTCTGACTAATATGCAGTACTGTTTTGAACTGGTACAAGGCAGTTCCTTATGTCTTACAAAGATAAAAAAAATGAGCTGGCAACAGGAAACCTATCAAAGAATTCTCTTTGCTGCTTTGGAATAATTGCCAACTTCCTTCCCTTCCTTTTAAGGACTTTATGTCAGACCACTCGTCACTCTCGCTCAGTGTTGTCTGTATTGACTGGCAGTGACCCTCACAATTTTTACACAGGAACCTGGACACACACTAGCTGGGAAGAAGCTTCTGCATACAAGGCAGGCTTGCCCTTCTCCTGAACTTTTCATAGCCTAGAAAAAGAGAGAAGTACTGTAGTTAGGATAAAGGCAATGTAGTGAACTAGTCAAAGACGGGGCAGAGGGAGGTTGGTTTCTAACTTCCAAGAGGAGAAAAGAGTCCAAACCAGGGGGGAAAGGGCAAATTCAATCCATTATATTTTGCTGGGCAGAGCAGTAAATAGCACTTCAGAGTCACCCAAATCAGAGGACAGCATACCTAATGCCAACCAAACTATTTTATCCCATAAGGCAGAAAAATCCCACCAAAATTTCTCCTCCTTCCTGGTATTACTAATTGTTGTTGTTGCTGTGTGCCTTCAAGTTGTTTCCAACTTATGACCACCCTAAGGCCATATCACCTTAAACTTCTACCATGTGTTTTTCTTGGCAAGATTTGTTCAGAGGAGGGTTGCCTCCTCTGAGGCAGAGAGTGTGTGACTTGCCCAGGGCCACTGAGTAGATTTCCATGGCCAAGTAAGGATTCAAATGCTGGCCTCTCAGTGTCCTAGTCCCACATTTAAACCACTACACCACACTGGACCTCTAGCAATGTATTAATAATACAATTTGCTGCCCTTTCACAACACATGCAATCTGCTGCCAGAGATATCCACCTCAGTCTACAATCTAATAGCAAGGTTAATCCTTACAGAGCAGTGAAAAATTAGGTATTTTATTCTTAAATCGTTTTTTTCCTAAACAGAAACACTCGGTGGGATCTTTCCGTACACAAATATTCAAAGGCGAAGTAACAATGGCTAGATACTACCAAGCTGTGCACTTTAGTAGATTTATTTATTAGTTCAAGGACATAAAAGACTAAGGTAGTAAATCTTAATCCTCATCCACTTCTAAAAACTGACATAAAAGGAAGAAGATGGGGCCTTGAATGTCTAAAAACCCAGCTACACCTATAATGCTTGTTCACAAACACCTTCACTGCTATCTCATTACCCTAGGCTATAACAGAAAATACAAAATTAGCTAGGAGGCCAAGACATTTGGCAGGCAAGTAGCTCATTTAAGTCTCTGTTGCAAACTACAAGCCTGGGGACTAGAACACTGCTAGAAGATTGCCCAAGGGAGAAAAAGGGAAGAAAACAATTTAAGAAGAGTATGAAGTTGAGCTTCAAGGGTTTGGCAGCAGTAAGGAAAGGCACTTGCAGACATACTACATTTTCCTCAATTTATCCCCAAGAATAAATCTATTTGCACACAATCCATTAAGCCTCCTTTATGGAGGTCACTGAGAATGCATTTGAAATGCTCCAAATACTTAGAAAGAACTATATAAATGTGAAGTATAACCTCTATGTTCAGAGATGGCAGGTTCTCCTGCTTTCACCCTAAACAAAGTCCAGGCCTAAAGACACTGCTTAGTCTCAATTAGAGGAGACCCACTGAATCAAAGGTAAGCTCCATTAATTTCAATTGATGTTGAACTGCTACACCCAGCATTAACTATCATTGGCTATCCTAGCTAATGTTACCAGGAGAAGAAGTTAAACAACATCTAGAAAGGCAGATTAAACATATTTTTAAAAAGAAAATAGCTAACAGTTCACAAAATATAAAAATTAAAAGTGTTTAAACAATTAAAAAAACAGTTAAAACCAGTTAAAAACAAAAAAAAGTATAAAATGTACAACAGCACAACAAAAATAGCAACCAGAAAATCCAGAACATTGAACAAGGCCTGTCCTGCCAAATATTCTCAAAGCCCTGTTGAATTAGAGAAGCCCCCACTTGTTTGAAGAAAGAGACGGGGAGGCTGCTAGTGTAACTTCTCTGGGAAACAAGTTCCAGAGCAGGTAGGCAGCCCTGAGAAGGCTCTTTCCCATAGTCCTCCTACCAGATGTAACAGAGGGTAGTGGGTCAAAGAGCCTTCTCGGCAGATCTCAAACCATAGACAGGTTTGTAAAACAGAATGCAGTCCTTTAAATAATCTGGACCTGAGCCATATAATACAAATAATCCAAGCCTTTAATAGAATGTTCACACTCTCCCATCTAAAAAGATGGCAGTGGCAAATTCCTTCTGAAGAAACATGCTAAGAAAGCCCTATGATTTGCTTGCCTTAGGGTCACCATAAGTCAGAAACAACTTCAAGGCACACCACCACCACAACAGAGCCAAATAGGACTAATAGTGCTAAATATAAACAGACTTGGAAGTCATTCACTCTTAGAAATCAGTTTGGTCCAATAAAGGCAGCTAAAACCATTTCAATTTCCAGCTTATTTGATATTTAACTCTTGGCTGGACAGGTTTCATTTGGCTTCAACAGCATGTTTGTATTTGGAAGTTACATTAAAGTCTGTCCACCTTCATCCTCACTGTAATCCTACTCTAAGACACCATGATTGCTGTTCAGATTGGAGTGATGCATAACATGAAATAGCCATGCTTTGATTGTTTTGGTCCATGTTCTTTGTCAGATGTTTTGGCACATATGAAATGACCTTTTTTCCTCCAGTGATTTATGTTACAGGTCCATGAACGTGCCTCCTCTTGAGCTGTCTAACAGGTGCATAAACTGTGACTAATTCATAATTACTGTTCTTATGTGAGAGATCTGCCACTCCAAATCCAGCTTTGCTTGTACAACAATGTAACATGAGCAAAGTTCAACAAAACAGCTTTGTTTCGTACCCTGGCCCCTCTCTCATCTTCCCATCAGTTCTCCACCTTTATTTATCACCACTCGTGTTGGAATTTGCTACCACAGGATTGTGACAATGACCAGCAAACTTATTTTTTGTGACAAATGAGTGGATAAGTACATCAATGGCTGTTAGCATGAAAGAACCTTGTTTGAGCCACACAGATATAACACATAGTTTAGTGTGGCAAATATGAGCCAAAACAATCCAAAGACAGCCATGTTCTATTCCCCCCCCCCCCCAATTATTGCAAGGAAAAATTTGAAAATGTTTGTTTCTAGTTTTGATTAACTGCAAGCTGTCATTAAGTACATATAATTTGTATATAACCCTGTGTATACATGGCCAAAGCATTACATCTGCACCATGTAGGGGTCTGCTGTTACCTGTATTTTTGGTAATTTTTGGAATTTTTTCTCTTTTACTAGCGTCGTTGCTCACCATCATACTGCTGATGAGAAACGATATTGTTTTAATAAGGAAAGAAGATTATGCCATGAGAGTTTCAATCAACTTGATTTCTAGGACTCTATGGGACCAGGATTCAAATTTCTGCTCACCCATGGAACCCCACTGGGTGACCCTGAGTAAGTAACACTTTTTCAGCCTTAGAGGAAGGCAATGGCAAAAGAACTCTGAACAAATCTTGCCAATAAATTCCAGGTTCACCTTTAAGTCACCATAAGCTGGAAAGGGCTTGAAGACATATAACAACAGATTGTCCTAGATGGGTTTTTTAATGCATATTCATATGAAATGTGAGCCTTACTGAACAACTTCTCAGCTCTGCAATATGTAATATGTACATACCCCAAAGCTTCCCTCATTTATACATAGTTAAGATCAGATAGAATGTCCACAGGTTTTGGATTGGTAAGTCAAAGTAAAATATGGCACAAGGAAGAGGAGGAGATTTGTAGAGTGGATTGGCGAATGAAATAGAAACAGTCAGGACAACCCATTCTAGGATGGAGATGCCAGAGGCTCTACTTAGCTATGGTGTCCTGCTTGTAGAATGCTTTTACCATGAAGGTGAGTCAGGGGCCAATATTGGTTTTACTCTATTGCTAAGTTAGAACCTGACTGTTCACCCAAAATTGGATGCCTAGTGATCACTGCTTGGTTTTGCACTATTACATTGTGGATTTTGTTTTTCTCATTTTTGTTTGTATCATGTTGAACTGTTTTAAAATGTATAGATTGCTTTAAATGGTTTTGAAGCAGTTTTTACTGACTGTACTCTGCCCAGAATTTTGGATCTATATTCAGAGCACGATAAAAATGTTTAAAATTTTTAACAGGGTTGTGACTGCCAATATGTTCTCTTTTTGCCACACATCACATTTTCATTGTACAGTTGGCCCTTCTTATACAGATTTTTTATACATGGATTCAAGCAGCCATATCTTGAAAATATTTTTTTAAAAAGTATAAATTTCAAGTATCAAACCTTGATTTTTTTCATTTTATATAAGGGACACCATTTTGCTATCCATTGTATTTAATGGGACTTGAGCATACACAGATTTTGTTATTCACGGGGATTCCTGTAACCAAACCCCAGCGGATAACAAGGGTCCACTGTTATGTACTTATCACAGAAAGCTTTTACAAATGCTCTACTTGTGAAATGCCAAATATTTAGTGATCAACTAAGATTGTAATCAATTATAAACATTACTCTTCTACACAGCCTTCAGGGAGCTGGGGTAGTGCAACTTGGGGGACATATGATATAGAAGTTAATCACGTCCAGTTTAGAAAATCAAAATTGAGCTGCATGGAGCCTAGGGCTCATGTGATCCCTGGCCCTTCACACCTTTCTATGGTCTGAAAAGCTAAAGCATTGACTTCTAGTTTGCAGAAAAGCATACACTGATGTTTCATTTGTTATGGGCCTGAACAGACAGGCAAAATAAAGTTGCTTCCGGTCATTTTGGAGGTATGCTGTTTAAATGATGCATGCGTCCTAAGAGGTCGGAAGCTGCACCAAAGCCACACTCCAGTCCTAAGGACTGGAGCGCAGCTTTGGTGCAGCTTCTGGCATCTTAAAATGTGTGCATCATTTAAACGGCATACCTCTAAAGTGACCCGAAGCAGCTTTATTTTGGCCTGTGTGTTCAGGCTCTTATGTCATCTAAAATTTATTATTCATAGCCATAGGCAATCACAATTTTGTACACAAAAGAAAAACAGATATAAAAAGCTGATTACAAAATTTTGCCCAATTGTGACAAAACATGACAAAATGGCTCATTGCATCTAATTTCTGCCATGGCAAATCACAATGTATCATTATGTCTGAATGTAGGCAAAAATACTGTTTTTCTACAAGAATATGCAAAAACTGTGAATTAGTTGTTTTGCAATTTAAGATTTGGCTAAGTTTCAGATAGTATTTAATGTTGTACTATATATTATATAAATGCTGGAAATTACTTTTCGGACTAGCATTCTTACAATTCCCTAGCCAGAATGCACTACCCATTGGCCATACTGGCAGTGTTATAGATGATCTTTGCATAAACTGAACCAATATTTTCTTCCACCTTGAACTTATTATACTTTATCATAAACAAGAATCTTTGATCCCAACATGGAATACTTCAGTTATCAAAGCTGCTCTTACATAGATGTCCTTCCCTATGTTGAAGAGACACAAATGTGATCTAGAACTTGCATAAACACAGCCAACAACTATTTTCATTATCACAACAGAACTTTCCCTCCTACTGTTGTAAAGCTTTGGCTTGTGATTGCATTTGGTAGAACATATTTATTGTTACTCAGTTCTAAATGGCTGCATAAGTAAATATTTTGTAAAGTTGATTTCAAGGACAAAATGTCCAGTGGAACAATGTGCACATTTTGAAAAAATTAACATAACAAGTAACAAATTTGTATGTTTCATTACGTCCCTGTTTTTGTGTGGTGCAATGCATAATTAAATGTATGTACTAAAAATATCACGCACATTTCTGGTTGACTGGAAGATGAAGAGTAATGTTTTGTCGTGCTGGTTATGATCTGCAAGGTCTTTGTGAGGCAACCCAGTCTATTTGAAAAACGATCCTTCCTGATAGCAGCTTGCCGGTTTTAATATCTTCAGGGGAGGGCTTTCTTTCAGACTCATCAGTGGCATCACTAGGATTGGCTTCACCCAGTGCAGTAACTCATGGTGTCATCCCCCATTGACCTTCTCCCATACCACTCCATTCCAAATCCTTAGTAATGTTTTTGTACTAATATTACTCATTAATCATAATTCCTGTATATTACTGAATGTAATGATAATAACTGTGGTGTAAATTAGCAAAATTAAATCACATATTTAAATTACAATACCATGTGCACAGCCAAAATGCATTTACATATACATAGTTTCATGTGGTTGAAGTGAAAATGTGATGTTTTTAAAATAATTTTGGGGAAAAAAATCAAAAAGTAAAAACTCGGCCCTTCCTTTCTCCTCCTACTAAGCGTCATCCCACTCACACCATCTCTTCAGCATTTTACAGGGACACAGGTGAATGCCACAGTCCCTTTCTACCCAGAGCCAAATGTTTGAGGTTCAGCAGTGTCAACCCCCCCCCCACTTAGGGTCTGCACCCTCACTAGTGATGGCAATGAGTCCCACTACCATCACAAATACATTTGGACAGGACAAGGAGAGCGCCTTCTCAGAGGCTGCTCTCACACTGTGAAGTTCCCTTCCATGGCAGGTTAGGTTGATTCCCCACATTCTCTTTCCAGCAGCAGGTAAACACCTTTCTGTTTACCTAGGGCCGGCCTTTGGCTTTTAACTGTCTGTTGAAAAGAGTCATTCAATTGGTGTGCTCTATTTTTTTCATTATTACTGCATTTTAACTGCTTCTTTGAATCATTTTACATTAATGTTCTAATTTTTAAAAAAATGTTTGTATTATCTTTTATTTTAACTATATTTTGTTTTAACTTATCTTGCAAGCTATCTTGGGTTTCATATTAGGAAAGAGTGCAATCACAGGTTAGTCCCAGTAGTCTAACATTCTCACACACTGTTTTTGTAGTAATGAGGAGGTCATAGCATCAAAATCAGATGGAAGGTTTGTCAACAGCAAGCACAGGTATCAGCAGCTTAGAATATAGAATATATATTTTTATATAGAACATAAAGTTTTAAAAGCAAAACTTTTAACAGGGTTGTGACTGCCAATATGTTCTCTTTTTACCACACATCACAATTTTATTGTAATATACTTTTTACAAAAGGCTTTTACAGATGCTCTACTTGTGAAATGCCAAATATTTTGTGAACAACTAAGTCTGTAACCAATCATAAACATGACTTTTCTACACAGATCTCTATATCCACAGATTCTGCACCCACACCTCAGTCAGTATAAAATGTATAAAAGGTTAGTATAACATGGGTAGACATATGTAGGAGAATACATACATACATACATACATACATATATATATATATATTCAAAGTGACACAGGGAGAAAATACACACCAACTATTATTGTGCCTGGAAAAAAAAGGGCAGTCTGATACAGAACTGGGAAGAGATGAGCATAATGGTGGGTTTCTGAGAAGTGGGAAAAGAAAATGAGACTGACATTCCCCCCCCCTCCATAGGATAAATAGGAAGATTAGTATCATAAATTGCAGCTTTTTAAGAGCAGTAATATATGGGACAACCTCAGAATATCAATGCCCTCTATGCTTGTTTAGGAATATATTCTTGTTTTGTGACTGCATGCCTACCAATGTACACAGGAATATATAGTCAAGGTAGATTGAAGAAGGGGGTCTCTTAGATGTACTTCAGCATTGTGTTAATTTACTAACAGATACCACACAACAGTGTACCAATTTTCAAAATGTTACATGTGTTAGCAGTGTTACATTATAAGAAGGGCCAGAAATTTTGTGACACCTTGAAGCTTCATAAATATATGTAAATCAATGTTTTCAGATGCATAACTGAGTACAATGTTGAAGCCTAAGTTAAAATATATACCATTACAAAGTAGTGGAGATGGGATCAGAGTGCAATGGATTACAGAACGTGTCAAATGTCTTATTAGCATTGGTCATAAATCTTCAAAGGTCTAGTTTAGTATAAATATCTTGGCATTTATAAACTGTTACAGAAGGCTGCTAGATTGTTAATTGCCTCCAAAATGTTTAAGATATTTTTTTTTTGGAGGGGGGAATCTGGCTATATACACAACTGTAGTGAAAACCAACCTATTAATACATGTAAGGTGTTCAAATGCTCTTGCCCATGTTCATCTCCTGGACTCATCCTTACAGCTATCATCTCAAGTAGATGTGATGGCCAGGAGTGCCTGGTATCAGCTTCGGCTGATACACCAACTGTGCCCCTGTCTGGACCGAAAGGACCTTGAAACAGTAGTACATGCATTGCTAACCTCTTGCTTAGATTTGTGCAATGTGCTCTACATGGGGCTACCTTTGTACCAGGTTCGGAAGCTTCAACTAGTTCAAAATGCTGCAGCCAGATTGGTCGCCGGAATTTCAAGGTCGGACCACATAACACCTGTCTTAAAATCTCTCCACTGGCTGTCAATTAGCTTCTGGGCTCAATACAAAGTGTTGGTTATTACCTATAAAGCCATATATGGCTTGGGCCAGAGTTACTTGAGGGAACGCCTCTCCCTAAACAATCCGCCCCGCACTCTCAGAACATCAGGGAAGTACATACTTGAGTACCCCAAGGTGAGACTGGAAACAACTCACCAAAGAACATTTACAGTGGTAGCTCTGACGTGTTGGAATAAACTTCCGGAAGAGATCCAACTTAGTCCTACTTTGAATGTTTTTAGGAAATCATTGAAAACCTATCTCTTCTGTCTTGCATACCCTCCTGACTCTTTTTAGAGAAATCATCCCTTAGCAGAAGTTACCTCAAGATGTTTGACCTGCGATTAAGATATTTAAGATTGTTTCTTATGATGTTTTTAAAATGTTTTATACAAATTGTATTTGAGATTTGTAATGCCATTTGATATGTTGTAAACTGCTTTGATCATGTTGGAAGAGCGGTACATAAATAAAGTTTTATTTTTACTATTATTATGTTCAAACTTCGCTTGAAATACTAGCATTTATTAATGTGTGCACTTGTAAAATGTGTAATTTAAAAAAGAAACACACCTCTGCCTCCCCACTGCCAGACTTAAATGCTTTTCAAAAGTTGATGTGAATTGGCCAAATGCTAGACTATTTTACTTATCCACATACAGACATTTAAAAAAAGAAAATAGCAAAGCAACATAGTTTTGTGAGTATGGAGATGAGTTTCAGATGATTGCAACTACAAGTTACATTTCATGATCCCCTGAGTTTTGGAAGTCAACCAATGTGAACTGTGCCAATCCAATGGTATTTACCTTAACAAGCAATTATTCTAAAAGAATCTGAAAGGAGGTGCTACACAGTACATCTTTACTAATGCCTACCCAAGAGACAAGCAAGTAGCCAGTAGCTGCACAGTCTGGGGTGCGGTGGTAAAAAGTCACATTCTGCACCCCCATCAGCCAATGACAGTGCTGTTGTTTAATGGAAAAAAACCTGGTTTCACTGTTTACATGCCATGTCTAGCATGGAATGATCTAAAGCTCTGGGTAAATAGTGCACATACTTGAAGGACACACTAAATTCTGGTCAAAAGAGTAGAATTGCTGGATTGACTGTACTTCTCAGGTATGGTTGCAACCTCCTTGAATTCCTGCTCTGGTATATCACTTACAAGTCATTCTGGCCTAAGCAATGTCAAACCAGGGAAGGAGCTTTTTATCTATCACACCTAGAACACAGTTTTCAGCCATGTGACGAAAGTACACATCCATCAATTGTGGCAGAAATTTTGTCAACAATTTACCTTTGCACAATTACTTGGAATTCAGCACTGTTAAACACAATGGGTTGGCCCCAGATTTAGACACTACTGAAAATCAATAGACTTAATTTGATCATGACTAACTGAAATCCAATAATTTTGGTATTTGCTTTGAAAACAGTTAAGTATTGGTCCAGATTAGTAAGAATTTATTTTCAAGAAAGTATTTATTGGATCAGGCTGTTTCTTGCAATACATCACACAGTTATTATGACTGCAGCTAACACTACAGTACAAACTAACAACATTCTCAATATTTCTGTTTTAGCACTCTCACGGTACAACCTACTCCAGAGAGGGATTTTGCAACCTTGGCTTCTTCAACTTCAGTTTTAGCACAATGGTAGAAACTTTCCTATTTTTCTAAGCTTTTAAATTTATTGATCTGTCCATTTATTGATCTGTCAGTTTTATTTTTGACATGATTTTATAATTAGTTCTTCCTGCTGGGCACTGGACATGTTCAACCATCACTGGGCTATTTGTATGTATGTGGGAAGCTCCCCCAAGCACTTCCCACCCTTGACATTTCTTTTGGGGTATGTTCAAAAACCTCAGGATTCACTCAGGTCTGCTAATTCCTCCCTTCTTGTCTTGTACATTGCTGCCTATCCTTCTCTCAAACAAGACTCAAAGAACTGAGTTGCAACAAGATAATAGGATATTGTATTTCTCAGCACATTTACAGTGGAGTCCTGTCTGCACTATTGTAATGCATTCTGTGTAGGACTGCCTTTGGAAACTGTCCGGAAACTTCAACGAGTTCAAAATACTACAGCCAGAATGCTGACCAGGGCCAGTTACAGGGAGTATGTAACTCTCTTGTTGAAACATCTTCATTGGCTACTGGTTCATTTCCAGGTACAATTCAAAGTGCTGGTCATGACCTATAAAGCCCGACATGGCTTAGTTCCAGACTATTTGAGAGACCATATCTCACCATACACACCTGCTATAGCCCTAAGGTCTTCAGATGGCTTTCTCTTGGCCCTGCCAAAACTACAGGCTCACTTGGTAAAGACATGAGAGGCAGCCTTCTCAGTGGCTGCTCCCACCCTCTGGAACTCTTTCCCTTGGGAGGCTCGGCTGGCACCTTTCCTGCTGGCCTTTCACCAGCAAGTAAAAACGTTTTTATGCAGGCAGGCATTTGATATATAATGCTTAGCAGGGTGGTTTTTGTGGAGCACATGGGTTTTTAGTTATGTTTTTAACTTGTGTATATATTAAGGTGATTTTATATTGTGTGCAGATGTTTTTAATTGTTTTGAATTTTACTGAGATTTTAAATGTCTTGTCTGTGAGCCGCCTTGGGTCCCTCCAGGGAGAAAGGTGGCATATAAATGAAATAAATATATATATCTGTTTCCTAGAAATTGTGTTTCTTTTTGGTAGAATTGCTTTACACATAGTGTGATGCATAAAGGTAGCAAATATTACCTGATCTTAGAAGTTAAGCATAGTCAGCTCTGGTTAGTACTTGGATGGGAAACTGCCAATGCATACCAGTGGAAGGAAACTGGCAAAACCACCTCTGAGTATTCCTTGCCTAAGAAAACCCTATGGGGTCACTATAATGCATGTCCTTTTAAACTGATGTGTATTTTAACTGATGCCTTTTAACTGATGTGGTGTGTCTGTTAATTGCTGTTATTCCATGAGGAAAGGCAAGTAGGAAATAATAATAATAATAATAATAATAATAATAATAATAATAATAATAATAATAATAATAATAATATTCTACAGGCAACCTGAAGGCACATAAACACACACAAACATCTTTTATCTTATATCTTGTCTTTCCTTGAATGGGCTCACCATTTAATGTACCAGCCTTTAGGCTACCTTTCTATGATTTGTACCCAAAAAGTTTAACAGAGGAAACTTACTGATTTAGAAATATCAGTGAACAACAATAGTGTATAATAAAATCTGAAGAAGCTCAGACAATAAAATGAGTAATTACGAACAACAGCAAGCCGTAATGATTATATCAATAATATGGTTCCAGGGAAAAAATTGAAAGTAATTTCACCTGATGCCAAAGTAACAGCAAAACTAATGCTCAACGAACAGTCTTGAGGATGAGGGTATTCTAAAGATCAGTGGACACTAGTGCTGCCCTGATAGCAGCATCCAGAATGAAGCTTTCAATGGCAGTCTCAGAGAATGGGCAGGATTGTACGGAAGACGACAATGCTGTATCAGCAAAGTATTATACGTGCCACACAGGCTACCTACAGAAACAGGGTTACATTCAGTTACTGTAATGTGAATAGTAATAGTCCACCTAGAATCCTAAAATAACACCTTTGACCATGAAATGGAACAAAAACCCAGATACACTGGTCCACTGAACAGTTTAACTGGAACACTGAAAAGCATATCCAGACATTTGAAGTGTTGGATTAGAAAGCAGACAGCAAACAAGAATTTTGTGGAAAAGGTGGGGTGACTGTTACTTGCTCCTCACTCTCTGAACAGTGAGGGGTTTCAGTAGAAGTATTAAAGGATTTAACTTCTCCAGAGAACAAACACTGGAAAACTGCATAACATTTGCATTACTTATAAATTTTCTAACAGAACTGAAGTGGAAGCAAATAACCAGTCCTACAAGGCAATTCTGCTATGTCACATCACTTTCCCAAAGAGACCCCGAATCCCAACGTATTTTTATAACTATCTAATAAATTTGTGTATGGCTTTGTGTATTCAAAACTAGAGTGTTGCTTCTACTCCTTTTATTTAGTCAGGATATACTTTATTGCTTTCTGGCTTCAAGTTGTTTCCGACTTACGGCAACCCTATCATGGGTTTTCTTGGCAAATTCCTTCAGAAGGGGTTTACAACTGCCATCGTCTGAGGCTGGGAGACTGTGGCTTGCCCAAGGACATCCAGTGGGTTTTCATGGTTGAGCAGAGATTCAAACGCTGATCTCCAGAGTTCTAGTCCAACAATCAAACCATTACACATGCTGGGTTTCTTGAGGATGTACTTGCAACCATCTAAAAATTCTGATTAGTATCTCATTCAAAGACTAAGAGATGTTCCCGACTACTGGGAAACCATCACCTAACCGTT
Source organism: Sceloporus undulatus (assembly GCF_019175285.1). Lineage (NCBI taxonomy): Eukaryota > Metazoa > Chordata > Lepidosauria > Squamata > Phrynosomatidae > Sceloporus > Sceloporus undulatus. The sequence continues at coordinate 313,743,220 of NC_056523.1, read as the reverse complement.
TGCTTCACGGCTAAAACATAAGTGCACTATCCTTGTTTATTAACCAGCAGTAGAGCAGAGCAAGGGAGGGCAGAGTGCCTTGAAGAGATCTCATCCATAGGGCTGCCATGAGTCGAGGGCAGTTTGAGGGCAGTTAACAAGAACAAGGAGACTACTGAAAGCGACACTTGGCCATCAGACTGAAACAACACCCTGGCCTTATTTAAAGAGAAGAAAATGTACCAGTTTTGGATATTATGAGTGGGAAAAGAAAGGCTAAAATATTGTGACTAAAGCTCAATATATATATATATCATGCTATAGACAGGAGCCACTTGTTTGCATTGCAGGCTTGTGAAAACAGGTACATTGTAATCAGATTTATAGAAAAAATAACCAACTGCAACCCCAACAAACTTTGTTTTCCTTTTGTTCATATACCCATATTCAGATCACAGAGTTAAAAGACTGCAAGGTCAAACCCAAGCAGAAATGATCTGTTTCATGGAAAAACTGGATCTCTTTTTATTTCTTTTAAAAACTTTTAAAAGAGAGACAAATGTTTTTTTGTCAGCACAGTACACACAAACAGCAAGTAGCAAAAAGGGTCAAGATTATACTCTTCTTCTTGTTTTTTAAAAGGAAAAGTCTGGGCTTGTTGGAGGTGGGAGAAATTAAGAAGCGTACACTCCAGTCACCTCTTGCTTTGGAGCCAACATCTGAGTCACCTCTTGCTTTGGAGACATGAAGTGTGGAGATGTGGTGCCCTCAAGTCACTGGGAGAACAAGGCCCCAGTAAACCTGGCTGGGACTTTGCCCAGTTGATCTCCACCCTTCAGCTATGACTCCCAAACCTCTAGATCCTTGCTTTCTCTATCCTCCCCCCCCCCCCCATATACCAATCCCCAACAAAAATAAAATAATAAAAATAATACCTCTCAAACATATTATTATTATTATTCCTGCCTCCATTATCTCCCCCAATATTCCACCATCACAATAATACTTTGTAAACCTGTAGATCCTTGTTTTCCCCACTTCCCCCAATATACCACCACCCAAAAGAATAAAATACTAATAACAATACCTCCCAAGCCTGTAAATCTTTGCCTTCCCTACCTCCCCAATATCCCACCACCCACAAATATAAAATAATAATAATAATAATAATAATAATAATAGTAATACCACCACCTTGCAAGCCTTTGCCTTCCCTACTTCCCCCAATATTCCACCATCCATTAAAATACTACTACTAATAATAATAATACCTGCTAAACCTCTTATGCCTTGCTGTCCCTATCTCTCCCAATATTCCACCACCCATAATAATAATAATAATAATAATAATAGCTCTCAAACCTCCTGCTCCTTGCCTTCCCCAATATTCCAGAATAAGAGAGGGAGAATAGCAATATGTCCCAACACTATGTATCCCAAAGAACATGTACTAAAAACTAATGAAAACTGTACTATATAATTTTGAAATCCAGAGAGGTCTCTAGTCTCAACTGAAGAAGACCTTGATGTCCAAATGGCTGTACAACTCTGGAGGCAGCCGTCCTGCTGCCTGTGAATGATTGCCTCTTATTGACCGCCATGGATTAGTAATTTGTGTTAGAATCATATTTGATGACAAAGATTCCACAGAACTGGATGCACTCTTTGAGAAGAGGATTTATTCGACATTTAGCTCCTGCTGTATTTAGTTTACGGCAGAACTTTGGAAAATTTGGACTATATTGGACTTTTCATTAGCAATTTCATTGGCAGCTATATATATATATATATATAGTGATTAAATATTTCACTGCTATCTTTAGATGGTGATGTTAAGACATATGAGTATATTTTGATGCATGAAGGCTTTTTTCAGTATCTTCATTAGTTTTTAGTACATGTTCTTTGGGACACATTGCTATTCTCTCCTTCTTGTTCTGGACTAATGTTAGTGAAACCCTCCTGCTGTGTTTGGTTCCCCAATATCCCACCACCAATAATACTAATAATAATACCTCCCAAGCCTCTTGCTTCTTGCCTTTCCTATTATCCCCCAATATCCCACCAGCCCCCCAAATTAAGATATTACTTCTAAGAATAGTAATAATAGCTCCCAAACCTCTTGCTCCTTGCCTTCCCTGCTCCCCCCAATATCCCACCACTCAAATAATAATAATAATAATAATAATAACAATAATGATAATAACAACAACAGTAATCCTAGTTTCCCGTGTCCTTTTCTTTTTGCTTACCCTCTCAATCTTTGCTCCAGGCAGACTGCCCCTCTGAGGCTCGTCTTTGCTTCTGCTCAGCTGGCTCTCATGCTTCTCTCCCTCCTCCTCCTCCTTTCTCACCTTCCTTTCAAAACAAGCTGCTTCACCCAGAGAAAGAAAGAAAGAAGAGGGACCGACCCAGGCAGGCAGGCAGGCAGGCAGGCAGGCAGGGGAGTTGCCAAACCAGTCCCCCCACTTGGTCCCTTCTTCCTGCCCTGGCCTTGCCCTGACCCTCCCAAGGGCCACGGAGGGGGAGGGGAGCAGAGGAGAGGAAAGGGCAGGGGGCGCCTGGAGCCTCTCTGGAGGAAGAGAAAAGGCAGCCAGGGAAGGAAGGAAGGAAGCACACCTCGCCCTCCTCCTCCTCCCTCAGCCAAGCCAGGGAGGCACCCACGTGACTCCCAGGTAAGGGCTCCTGCCTTCTTAAGCCCCGCCCCCTTTGCCCAGGTGTCCTTTTTGGGGAGCTCGATACAGGGAAAGCCCGGGCAAGCAGCAAGCCTATTCTCTTGGGGGGGGGGGGGTTGGCGCGAGGAAAGTTTGGAGGGAAACCTTTTCTCCCCCGCTGCAGAAATAGCCTGGTTTCAGTGCTGTGGGATGTTAGGAGCTGTCGTCTGTGGGGGCACCCCAGAGGGATTTTGCAGCCTCCGCAGAGGAGAGTTCCCACAGTCCCATAGCATTAAGGCATGGCAGTGGAAGTGGTGTCAAAACGGGTTATTTCGGCAGTGTGGCTGCAGCCCAGAGACTGAGCTTTGATGGACTTGAGGCCCATCAGGTGCATCTTTGGAGGGGAGAATCCAGAGACAGAGGAAAGTGGAGCTTTCATAGACCTGAGCCTACCTCCTCAGGTGTATCTTTGGAGTAGAGAATCCAGAGCCAGAGAAAAGTGGAGAGCATGAGCTTTGGTAGACTTGAGGGTACTTCCTCAGGTGCATCTTTGGAGGGGAAAATACAGAGACACAGAAAAGTGAAGCTTTCATAGATTTGAGGTTACTTCCTTAGGCACATCTTTGGAGTGGAGACTGGAAAGACAAAGAAAAGTGGGGAGCATGTATTTTCCTTGAGCCTACTTCCTCAGATGCATTTGGGGCATGGAGAATCCAGAGACAGACTTATGTAAGCTGTTCATCTTAGTGTTGCCATAAGTAGGAGACTACTTGAAGGCACACAACAACAGGAAGCTACCAGACACCAATGTAGAAATGGATGACTTGTGACCTTTCAGGGTTTTGCATCTTCCACAAAAATCCATTGTAGGCTGGACTGAAAGGAGTGCATGCTAACAGTTCCAGCTTGGTAGGGAAACATTCCATTCATCTTTCCTTATCCTACTCTTTCAGATGCTTTTAAAATGCCCCATATTCTCTCTCCTCTTCCTTTCTTTGACCTCAGCTTACTTCAGTTGCTACGAACTGAGTACAAAAGTAGTTTGCATGCTATTGACTTGGAGGGGGCAGAATCTTATCCCTCCCAAGAGGTTTGGGCAAAAGCAAACTGCTGCACTCTCTCCTAGCTTGTCTGTTCTTCCTCATTAATAACTTTTGGCAACATCTCTGATGTTGCTTGGCCCCATGCATCCGGGTTTTCGTCTGTGAAATGTTGGAGAGCATAGAATCCCTGCTTGGCCATGGAAACTCATGGGATGATCTTGGGAAAGTCATACTCTCTCAGGCCCCATACAGACTACCAAAATAAAGCTACTTCAGGTCATTTTTGGAGGTATGCTGTTTAAATGCTGCATGGGTCCTAAGAGTCCAGAGGTTGTGCCAAAGCCACGATCCAGTCCTAAGGACTGGAGCGCAGCTTTGGCACAGCTTCCAGACTCTTAGGATGCATACATTATTTAAACAGCATACCTCCAAAGTGACCCGAAGCAGCTTTATTTTGGCAGTCTGTATGGGGCCTCAGCCATAAAGGAAAGCAATAGAAAACTACCTTTGAACAGATCTTGCCAAGAAAGGCCCATGAGGTCACTGTAAGCCAGAGTTAACTTTAAGGCACATAACAACAACAACGTATTGAACCAACTCGCCTCTTTTCCATAGATTTCTAGAAGTTTCACCTAATTCCTTTCCCACCACCAAAATACTGTAATATTTTTCTATGCCCAAGAAAAAATAAAAATAAAATGAAGGTGGTGTGGTGATGCAAATATGTGAAACAAAATCATGCTTGAAGAGGCATGCACTTCTAGTGTGACGTAAAACTGAAGCCACCCCTATCTTCCCATAACTTGATGCAACTTCAAAACAAAGTTCTGGAATAAGTGCCTGAAGCTGAGGGGGAAAATTGACAAGAAAGTAATGCCACCAGCATTACAGTCAACAGGAAATAGTAGCAAAGGGCAAGTGATGTAGAATACTGTAACTACAACCTACAACCCCTAAAGGAGGACAAATATCTGAAGCATGAGAGAGACACAGATGAAAAGAGAAGCTCCATTTCCTGACTTCAGTTGAATAGCCAAAGCAGGAACCAATGCAAACCTATGTACACTTTACAGTGATGTTATCAAGGATTGCAATAAGGAAGTAGAAGATAGGCATTGTAAACCGAAAGGGTAAATGAGAAACAGCAAAGAGGTTCAGCTCATACTCTTCTCTGTCAACCAGAGCAGATTTATTCCAGATTTATTCATTGTCCCTCTGTAATTCTTCAACTCAATCATTCTCCTACCCAGGTTCCACAGATACCTTTAAGAGGAGACACTTATTTCTTTTGCTCTTTGATATGGACCAGGGATATCTGAGTTTAGATGAGGATTAGGCCACTGAAGTAAATGGCCTTTAACTCTTTCCAAAAGCAACAATTGATATGTCCATAGAAATCTTGTGCTGGTAACATACCTTCCAACAGTCTAATGTTGCTTGGTCCCACGTGTCAGATTGTCAAGGATTAAAGTCAACACACTGGGAAATGCTTAGATGTGTGTGTGTGGCTGACCATGAGCATCAAGCCTGGGAAGGACAGGGCTGATCAAGCACAGCTGATGCTCATAGTCTCAAGGACACTTTGGTGCCTGTGTGTACTTGTGCCTGGCTGATTAAATACCTGGCTGGATTGCAAGGGGGAACACTTTTGGATGTAACACAGGAACTCACTGAATTTGGGAGACCACATGGTCTGAAGGGTATATAAACTCAGGGGCTTCCAGTAATTGTTTGTGGGTTGTTAGTAGGAGTTGGTATTCATTTGTGATCTGTATTATAGCACTGTAAATAAAGCACTTCAGGAGACTTGGCTTGTCTGGTCATTTATCAACTGAAGCCTGGCATCGGTTGCTGTGTGTCCCCGGAGGTTCCTGCATTTCTTCCTGGAAGACATCCAGTTGCTGTTATCTCTACTGGGAATTGGAACCACGTTTCTGAATTTGCCAGCTTACTCTGCCATACAGCCAACATTGGCTACAGGGCTCAAATGAGTTGCTGACACCACATCTGCCTCATTTTTCATCCATGAAATGCTGGAGGAGTGACAGTCAAACAAATTTTGGAGAGCCCCAAATTCCGTGCTACTGCTTTAGTCTGGGAAGCCTGCAGGAATCATCGTTATTTAAATGAAGAATCATCTTTATTTTCTGTTTCTCTTCATTTTTATTTTCTCCTTTTTTTTTCCACCAGGTGATTTTTTTAAACCATTGAGGATGAGTGTCACAGACCACTTCAAAAATATGATGAAAGTGATGGCTTTCATTATGGGATTTGGTGGTTTAATGGTTACGACACCAATTCTGATGATCGGAAGGTTGGCAGTTCGAGGCCTGGGTGCTGCATGATGGGGTGAGCTCCCATCACTAGTCCCAGCTTCTGCCAACATAGCACTTTGAAAGCATGCAACTGCAAGTAGATAAATAGTTACCACTTCAGTGGGAAGGTAACAGTGTTCGGTGCAGTCATGCTAGCCACATGACCACTGGAATCATCTACGGATAATGCTGGCCCATCAGCTTAGTAAAAGAGATGCACACCACACTCTACAATCAATTACGACTTGACATTCATGTCAAGGGGCTACCATTACCTTTACCTTTTATGGCTCCCCAACCCAGACAAAGGCATTTAAACACAGTTTTCAAACTAACAGGAATGAAACTAAAAGGGGGAGAGGGAATATGACCAGGGATGTGGAACAACTTCAAGGCTCCTCTGGCACTTGGCCTTCTCCCAAGGAGAGGACTGGGAGGAGGATGGGCGAACGCTCACTCAAGGCTCCTCTGTCACTCAGCTTTCTCCTGAGGAGAGGGACAGGCAGAGATGAAGGACAGAATTAATATTAGTATTATTAATTATTGATTAATTAAGATGGCCTCTGAAGAAACTTGCCAAGAAAACCCCATGACCCTATTGCCTTAGGGACACCATAAGTGGGAAATGACTTGGAGGCACGCAACCACAAAAAAATGGCTGTGCCTGTATTTGTGTCTCAAAAGTGAAGCATTCTCAATTAGTAATGTCATCAAATATTCCAATTTGTGAGGAACCCAAGTAGGATAACTTAACAACTAAGTGGAAGAATACTCATTCTTAACCAACAAGAGAATAAACTAAATTCTTGGTAGATCTGTCAATGGAAGTTTCAGGACTATAATACTTAACTATAAATAAGGCTGTAAATTCTTCTTGGTATCATCTTTAAAAAACCCTTCAAGTTCTGCAAGATTCCTTCAGCTCAGCAGAAGTTTCTTTGTGATATCTATTGAAAGCAAACTGATTGTTTTGCTGTCTGTCAACGTATTTGTAGCTTTTGTTGTTAAATTATCAAGTGTGGTGGTGGTGTTCAAGAGAAACTGAGAAAGAGGAAGAAAGAGGTGTTAATGAATATATTGGCTGGAGTAGAGAGGTGGGGACATATTAAGTCCATTTTCGCGCCAACTCTAGTGACTGTTAGCTGGTTTTAGGTCCAAGTCAAGATCATGAGGTTAGCCGTTAAAGCACTTGATGGTGCAAGACAGTGTCCTGTTTTGTTTTATCTTATCACATCTCAGCCCTTTATGAAATCCACCATTAAGCCTGGAAGTGTCTTATTCAACATAGCTTCCCATTTTATCTGATTCAACACTGCTTCCATTTCATCCTCAAACCATGGTTTAATACCTTGGTTTGTTCCAAAGCTGGTGATCATAGTTTTCCAGTTCACGTGAAGTGGGAAACTATTGTTAGTAGCATTTTATTCTGTAAAAATAATAAGCAAAGGGAACAGCCAAGGAGATGCAAATGCAGGGAAAGGGCTTGTCCATATCATAGCAATCTGAGTGCAGTTAGAAAGATATAAGAGATTCTTCTTCAAGAACTTCTGCATTGTTATTTTTGAAAACGTGAAATAGCTCTGATGGATTGAGGGGTCAAATGAGGGCCTCAATGGTCTAGGAGGGACAATTTAACACTTCTTCATTTGTTTTTCCAACCTGTACTTCATCTTGCCCTGCAGGTGAACACAGAAATGTTCATAGTTCTCTTTACCTCCTCTTGCCCCCCCCCCCAATATATTTTCCTGTTTTAAAGTTTAAATAATAACTTTTTGTTAAGTGTCACCATTGTATTTTATAAAATGTTTATTTAGACCTAGATGCCAATTCTGATGCTCAGAAGATCAGAAGGTTGGCAGTTCGTTCAAGGCCCGAGTGCTGCATGATGGCATGAGCTCCTGCCACTAGTCCCAGCTTCTGTCAACCTAGCAGTTCGAAAGCATGCAAATGCAAGTAGATAGATAGGTACCACTTCTCAGTGGGAAGGTAACAGCGTTTGGTCCAGCCATCCTGAGGGACCACAAACAAGAAGAATGGTAAAAAAAGTGAATGTAAAATATATTAAGGAAATTTGCAGAGATGTATTCAAGTCTTTTAGTCCAAATCTCAAGTCTCTACCTTCAAGTCTCAAGTCCTTGTAAGATACTTTCAAACCAAGTCTCAAGTTGAGTCTCAAGTCTGAGAGATTACTTTTAACAGGAAAAAAAAAGGAGGCAGGGTCTTAGTTTCTCTGAGGGAACAGCTAGAGCGTTAGGCAATGGGCTTGAGGCAGGGGTTGAGATCTGTTTGGTGGCCTGTCCCCACTGCACATCATAGGAGCTTTCTAAAGCTTTAAAATGATCCTTCTGCCTCAAGTCCATTGCCTAATGCATTTGCTGTTCCCTTCCGAGAAATGCATTCCACATGCCTGCTGTTCAAAGTGAATGACACCAGCAAGTTAGTCACTAAAAATAAAGAAGTCTCAAGTCAACTCAAGTCAATAGGTCATTTTTCCAAGAAAAGTCGTTGAAGTGACTTGAGTCTGACTTGAGTCTTAAGTCAGTTGATTTGAGTCTACATCACTGGAAATTTGTGAGCCACTTTGGGGATGCTACTCAAAACAGAAGACAAGATTGCCTATCCAAGTGGAAAAGGATGGCTGCACATATTGCGTCCACGGAGTCGCGTCCGGCAGAGCTGTTCAGGGTTGTGAGAGAGCTCGCTCAATTGGCTCCCCCCCGAACCCAATATTGGAGCCATCTAAAGCCTGCTGTGACAAATTTAACAACTTCTTCGCGGATAAAATTTCTCGGCTAAAGGCTGATCCCGACGCTGTTATTTGTTCAGAATCAAGAGTAGAGGCGTCCAGAGCTTCCGTGGACTCAGTTGTACTGGATCACTTTGAGTCTGTAAGTACTGAGGATGTGGACAAGATCCTTAGCAGCGTTAGGAAGACGGCATGCTCTCTCAATCCCTGTCCTTCATGGCTGGCAGTTCAAAGGGGAACGGCGGTAACAGAGATGTTGCGCCGAATTGTTAATTTATCTCTCAGGGAGGGCCGATTTCCATCTAGTCTAAAAACGACTATTGTAAAACCTCTATTAAAAAAGCCCTCCCTTGACCCCCTAATTTGAAATAATTATCGGCCTGTTTCACTGCTGCCATTTCTAGGGAAGGTGATCGAGAGAGCGGTTGCCTCCCAGCTGCAGGGGGTCTTGAAGGATACAGATTATCTGGACCCATTTCAAACCGGCTTCCGGGCGGGCTATGAGGTTGAAACTGCCATGGTCGCCTTAGTCGATGATCTCCGTCTGGGCATGGACAGGGGTAGCGTGTCCCTGTTAGTGCTCTTGGACATCTCTGCGGCCTTTGATACCACCGACCATAGTATCCTTCTGGATCGCCTGGGGGAGTTGGGGCACTGCCCTGCAGTGGTTCCGTTCCTACCTCTCGGGTAGATTCCAGATGGTGGAGCTGGGGGACTGTCGCTCTGATAAGAGGGCCCTTACATCTGGTGTCCCTCAGGGAGCGATTTTGTCCCCTATGCTATTCAACATTTACATGAAGCCGCTGGGAGAGATCATCTGGAGAAACGGGGCGCAGTGTTATCAGTATGCTGATGACACCCAAATAGTCTTCTCTGTGTCTCTGACTGATGCAGTGACTAGGGAGGGCATCTCTCTGCTCAGTGCCTGTCTGGAGTCGGTAATGGGCTGGATGAGGGAAAACAGACTCAGCCTGAATCCAGAGAAAACGGAAATACTTGTGATAGGCTCCCCCGGTCCCGGGAAGGAAATTTGTCCACCTGTCCTGAATGGGGTCACGCTTCCCATGAAGGACACAGTTCACAGTCTGGGGGTGCTTCTGGACTCGTCGCTTCACCTGACTCCTCAGGTGGATGCGACAGTCAGAGGTGCCTGTTATCAGCTTTGGCTGATATGCCAGCTGTGACCCTACCTGGGCCGGGGGGACCTTGAAACAGTGGTACATGCACTGGTAACCTCTCGACTCGATTTCTGTAATGCGCTCTACATGGGGCAACCCTTGTACCAAACTTGGAAGCTACAGTTGGTTCAGAATATGGCAGCAAGGCTGGTCACTGGTAGCTCCAGGGCCAGCCACATAACACCTATATTGAAAGATCTGCATTGACTGCCAGTTCGCTTCCGGGCACAATACAAGGTGTTGGTTTTTACCTATAAAGTCCTAAATGGCTTGGGCCCAGAGTACTTGGAGGACCGCCTCTCCCATAATCCACCCCGCACTCTCAGGTCAGGTGGGAGACAACTTTTGAGAGTTCCCAATGTGAGATATGCGGTGTCTGCGCATAGGGCTTTCTCTGCTTCGGCCCCGCAAACTTGGAACTCTCTCCCTGACGAGCTCCACTCGGCCCCCTCCCTGGAGTCTTTTAGGAAAAACCTTAAGACTTACCTCTTTCGCCAAGCTTTCCCCCACATGTCCTAATGCCATCCTTCTCCTTGTGTATTGTGTGTATTGTAATGGTTGGAACTGCTTCCACTGTGTTTTTACTGGTTTTTAATTATTAGGATTGAATGATGGATTTTATAATTTTTTATTGTATTGTTTTAATATGGGGGGACTCTGAGTGTGTAATTTTGTATTTTTATTATTCTGTAAACCACCGTGATCGAAGGAATGGCGGTATATAAATAAAAAATAAATAAAAATTAAATAATTTCCTCTGAATATAGAAGGCACACTAATCTCTCGATATAAGTGCCACATTAGTAATATCTGTGGATTGAAGAAGGTGGCAAGTATATGCCACAAACCTGCCATTATATCAGTCTCCAAGTATAATTAAAAAAATAAAGTCCTGGGCACAGAACATTGTGATTCCACTTTCCCTTTTTAAAAATTAAAACATTTATTTTATTTTTTCTAAATTAGAAGCCAAGATGACTGAGCTGAGGCTGTCATACTTTGGACATATCATGATAAGACATGACTCATTAGAAAAGAAAATAATGCTTGGTAAGGTGGAAGACAGTGGGAAAAGAGGAAGACTGCATTACAAATGCATAGATGCAATCAAGGAATCCAAAGCAAGTTTGTAAGACTTGAGCAGAGTTGTTGATAACAGGCTGACCTGGAAATGTTTTATTCATAGGATCCCTTTAAGTGAAAGACAACCTGACAGCTGTTAACAATAAAATACATCCCTAGGCTTGAATATTTAGGGAAGAGGTGAGAATTCTGCAGCCCTCCAGATGTTGCTGAACATCATGGCTTGCCATTGGCTGTACTGGTGAGAGACCTGTAGCCCAACAGGCCACCCACTACCCAACCTGACTTGAGGCTGATCTGCCTAGAGTGCAGCATTTCCAAGTGTCATTCCTTCCACTGAGGGAAGGTTAAATACATGCTTAATTGATCTACTGAAATTACTGGATTCTGGGGTCATGGCAGGTCTCTTTAAACCCTGTGAGTTTTTTATTTTCCTCACCATCTCTGACTTGTTCCTGGGCTAGTCAGCTCAGATTTATTTGCAAAGAACCTGGATTTGACAAGTATTCCATCAGCTCCATCCAACTTCCTACTCATTCCACTTCACATAATGAAGGTTTTACATAAGGAAGGCATTAACAAAATATCTCTGGATATCATCAGATTTGTTAAAAATGTATACAGACAAAAGCCTTGATGAAATGACTCTAGCTCCCATTTTGATGTTCCTGTTTTTCTACTGCACGCAAAAGATTTTTGTTCTAGGTGGGGTTGTCTGCCTTTTATCTGTGGAAAGTGAAGTTCAGAGCCATAAAAAAGAAAAGGTCACTCCGCATATGCTATTTTATTCATGCACTGAATAGTCTGAATACTTTGGTGAAGGGGAAGGGCAAACCCATTCTCAAACTAAGGTAACTGCAAAATAGCAAACCGCAGCTTCTAATACATAAACATACAGAGAGAGAGATTTGTACTGTACAGGACATTAACCCTTTGTGATACAACTAACTACACATGAGCTGAAAGTTCCACTCAGTTTTCAAAGTTTAAAAGGTTGATTTTAGCCCTTAATTTCCAGAATGCTGGCTGGGGATACTGAGAGTTGTAGCCCCTAAATGTCCCATTCCCACCCGCCCATTTGCCCTGGATAGAACTGGGAAGATCCAGGTCCCCCCATGTCGAATCTGCTCATAAACAAGTTCGCACTACCCTTTACCTCAATCGGGTAAATTTGCCCCTCTGAAGTTCACATTTGCAGTACCAATTTAAAATGGAGCTTCCTCTGTTGTCAATCAAATTCACTTCCTCTTTCATCAAAGGTGATCTATCCTACAGCCATTGGCCAACCGGATGGGTGCTTTCCTGGCAGCAGTGAGCGTATATTCTGTCAGCTTGTCAAATTTAAAAACCTCCAGGTGTGTGTTGTGTGTATTTGGGTCATTACAGATTATGGCAACCCTAAAACAACCCCATCCTGGAGTTTTCTTGGCAAGATTGATTCAGAGGAGATTTGCCATTGCCTTTCTCCTGAGGCTGAGAGAGTGTGACTCCCCCAAAGTCATGGGTTTCTGCAGCCTTCCAGCCTCTAGCTTCCCCTTCACTTGCAGCCCAATGCTACCTCCGAAGCCCTTGCCTCCCCCATTCCATCCTCTTTCCATCACAATAATAATAATAATAATAATAATAATAATAATAATAATAATAATAATGATAATAATTCCTCACCCAGAATGCCATCTCTGCGTCCTCTTGCTTTGCTTTCCCTCTGACTGCGACCCCAGAATGCCTTTAAATATGTAGCAAAAGCATTCACATATTGTATCAATTTGCCAAATTGAAAGGGAAACATTTGTAACATTCACATTGTAGTATTTGCATATCACACACACACACACAAATAATTTTAAAAAATGCCATTTGCAAAGTGAGGTGCCGTGCTGGCAGCAAGCGAACGAAAGGGAAATGTAGCACAAGCAGACACATTCTATCAATATGTATCAAACTGTAGAACTATTCACATGGTCTGTCAAAAATAAAAATTCCAAAAAGCTGCCTGCGAAAGGGGAGGCATGTTCCACCCTCCCTCTTACCTAATCCCTCCCCTGAACTTGACCCTTCACCCTGCTCCTTCCTCCTCCTCTGCCCCGATTCTGCCCTTCATGGCACCCTTTGTCCTGCTTCTTCTTCCTCCTCCTCCTTCACCCCAATTCAGCCCTTCATGGCACCCTTCCTCCTCCTCCTCCTTCACCCAGATTCTGCCCTTCATGGCACCCTTTGTCCTGCTCCTTCCTACTCTTCCCCCTCCTTCACCCCAATTCTGCCCTTCATGGCACCCGCCCTCTGCCCTCCCCCAAACTTGACCCGATCATGACCGGGGCCAAGTTCATATTTGCCGGGACCCGGTTTTTCTCAAAAGATACAGTTAAAACTCCACTTTCAAAAGACCTGCGCCAAGGATGATTTGCCCCTCAACGGGTGTGCAAGCCTGGAATTCAGGTGTTAAAGAATCGAGGCCAATATGAATTTCCTGCTTTTAATCCAGTTTCTGAACTGGGGTAAAAGGTAGTCTGAATGGCCCCAAAGTTTCTTTTCCCAGTTATTCAAAAAGTTCAAGGGAGTGAAGGGAGGCAAAAGTTGGGATGAAATTCTAATACATTTTAAATGCATTACAAAATGACTTTAAATTTTTGGGAGGAGCATAGCATCTCACCTAAAAACACTGGTAGTGGTGGGTGGTTTCTTTTTTTCTTTTTCCTGTTAAGAAATCCCATTTTTGTTATTTTTGCCACCGAAGTCCTGATCTAATGGTGGCCTCCTGGCAGCCATGTTTTCCAACAGTACCTTTCCTTAGACACGATGTAGCATTGTGGTGTAGCAATCCATTATTCTAGGTGCGCTGTTGGGTAAAAACACATGGCAGTCAAGGAGGCTGCCATGGTTTGCCCATAAAGCACCTGTAACAAATATACATCATGGTCTAGCACCATTTATGGGAGACAGTTGTGAAGAAGACACTGCAACTGACTGGAAGATTACTGGCTCCATAGTTTGGACTGAGCACAGTGGAAGCATTTAATGGGTACTTCTTTAATGGTGTCCCTGTTACATAAATGGTATATTTGTCATCCACTAGCTGCACCATCCTAAATATGATGACACATGTCCCACTGAATTCAAAAGGACTTTCTATTCTTCAGACAGCAACATTAATTTTGTAAAACAGGAAAATACATTTCCATCCAGGTATATTAAATGCTATAGATTACACAATGGGCCCTTGGTATCCACTGGGGTTTAGTTCTAGGACTCCCCATGGATAATAAATCTGTGGATGTTCCAGTCCCATTAAATACAGTTGCATAGTAACACAGTGTCCTTTTTATAAAATGGCAAAATTAAGGTTTGCTTTTAAGAATATATATATATATATATATATAGAGAGAGAGAGAGAGAGAGAGAGTATTTTCAAGCTGTGCATCCTTGGATCAGTGGATAAAGAATCCGTGGATATGGAAGACTGACTGTATTAAGCTGCAAGATTACATTATCCCCCAGTACGATTACCTGATTTCTATTTCCATCTTTTTCTTTAGTACAATGCTGCCTTGTAACTGATGAAACGTGTATGATTTTTCTAAAGAACATTTGGTCCTTTGTAATCAGTGTTGCCGGGTTTTCAAAACACCAACAAGGAACAGCTAAAATTCATAATGTGCAAGGCTGACAATCAGGAAGCAGCTAGTAACAAGTTGTGTTCTACCTAACACCAAATGAAAGCATTGATTTCAGTTCAATTAGCCATGTATTTCTCTGTAATATAATATCCACTTTCATACGTTACAGAGTGCACACATTTCTGTCTTTATGATGGCTGTGCACACAAAACGACAGGATTTGGGGGCATCTTATTCAATCTGTATAAAAAGAAAAGCTTTCCAACTTTCAAATAGGTTAGAGAGCCTTTATAATAAGGAACACCTGGCAACCCTACTTGTAATTCACCCAAGGATGTGCTTTTAGATCCAAAGCAGCATCAGCCAGGTCACTCTGCACCCTCACCTCATCCCCATGCTTAAATGTAAAAAAAACATAACTCTGAACAGGTACCCCATGCAGGGAGGTGCTGTGGCCACTGGGTCACATAACACGCAGGGGAGCCATAGAGAGCCTGCCAGCCTTCCCTGAGTTGTGATGCCAACAGACCTAGAAAGCCACAGGATCTATCCCACCTCCAGCAGCCTCTTCTTGGTCTTTGTACTGTAATCTGAAATCAGTAGTAGTAAGAAAAGATGAGACCCCAGCTCATGTTGAAAGCTTCAGGAAACCATTTGAATAAAAGAGTCAAAGGTATGCAGTCAAAGAGACGAATGGAAAAATGGGATGGAAGGAGCAGTCAACATCTGCACCCACTTTTGCTAGTTCATAGTTTTAAAACCTCTCTTGATCAACAACTAGCAGCTTCAGCTGACATGGAACATGGACTTGAAAGCTTCCCAATGGATGAAAAAAGTGAAAGAGTCTGTGTGCTTTGATCTCTCAGAGAACTAAACACTATCCATTGTGTCGGTGATCCCTTTGTAAAGGAACACTCTAATTCATCTTCCTTTGAAGGCTGTTGTCTTAGTTCCTCTGCAATTTTCCTCATATGCTGTTCATGGGAACTTCAGCAGAACAGAAAAGAAAGAGAGCTCTATATAATATAAAGAGTAAAAAAGAGCTTAACACAATGTAGAGTGGAAATATGCTCATCTGTAGAAGAAAATCATCCACAGTTATGCTACATTTATCTTGTTGGTATTAATCGGTCTGATATGTATGTGGAGAGTAAAAATTATTTTCTGAAGAAGAAAATCACTGATGGATATACCACACTTATCTTGTTAGCACTCATCTGTCAATTTGATGAACATCACACTGATCTCGACTCCAAAATCAAGTTGGGGTTTCACGTCAGTGGTCCTCTTTAAAGAATTGCTGAGAGTCAAAATATGATTATGAACTTTTGCTAGATGAGGTGGAGTTTCAGATATGTACTGCCCATGTGTGCCTATATGTACAATGCTACTGCTATAGTTGTGTTCAGTTTCTGGTCACATACCACTCCAAAGCAGCTCTTGGCAACAGATTGCCTTTCAAGATGTTACCAGAAATAGGCAGTTCAGATATACATTTGCTTGAGAATGGGGGAGATTTGGATACATAGGGAAAAGACGTGCTTTTGAATGTTTGAAGCTGGTTTAAGATTAAGTGTTGGAGAAGATAAATTTTGCACTGCTGATATTTTAATGGAAGGGAGAATAACCTTCCAGGTATGATTGGACTGCAATTTACACCAAGCCTTGCTATTAACTGTGCTGACCAGGGCTAATAGCAGTTGCAGTCTGACAACATTTGGAGTTCAGATTGCCCTCCCTTTTTAATACAATCCTGTGTAATTTGCACTCTGTATGCCAGCTGACTGACCAGAACATCATACCTTGTACAGTTACATTCTCTCAAAGTTTGTGATGCAGTTCTTCTATCAAAACCAAAGCCGCCTCGATTGCATTTTGTAGAGAGGCAGGATATAA
>NC_056523.1:313722480-313726702 GCF_019175285.1 Sceloporus undulatus | reverse complement strand
ATTATTATTATTATTATTATTATTATTATTATTATTATTATTATTATTATTTACATTAAAGTGCATTCAAAATAGGGTTATTAGACAAAATAATGTACAAAAATTGTTGGTTAAATGAGGTTCCTTGAAAAAACTTTATTAAGAAAAATTCTATACAAAAGTTGTATATGGAAAGAAATGCTCAACTTTCCGTGTCTTTTTCTATTTAACTGCAAATCAATGCAGTCTTTTAGACGGGAAAGAAATTGAAAATTGACAGAAAACAAAACTGATCAATTTGGATATCTCCTACCTAGAATATGCTATGACAGCTTTGTATTTTCATAGTCATGAAGAATTTTGTTCCCTTGATTACTTCTATTAATATTTTTGGTTCTTAAAATAAATTAGAGCAAAATTATTACACAAAGCCATTTGATCACTTTTGATCTTCATAGTTAATTTATTATTTGACTTATAAAGTCGGTAATGGGCTGGATGAGGGAAAACAAACTCAAGTTGAATCCAGAGAAAACGGAGGTGCTCGCAATAGGTCCAGGGATGGAGCTTTGTCAAACAGTCCTGGACGGGGTCACACTTCCCCTAAAGGACGAAGTTTGAAGTTTGGGAGTACTCCTGGATCCATCTCTACAGTTGTCATCTCAAGTAGATGCGATGGCCAGGAGTGCTTGGTACCAACTTCGGTCGATACGCCAACTGCGTCCCTACCTGGACCAAAAGGACCTTGAAGCAGTAGTACTTGCACTGGTAATCTCTCGTTTGGATTTCTGTAATGCGCTCTACATGGGGCTACCTTGTATCAAGTTCAGAAACTTCAATTGGTTCAAAATGCGGCAGCCAAACTGGTCACCAGAACACTGAGGTCAGACCGTATAACACCTGTGTTGAAATCACTTCACTGGCTGCTGATTAGCTTCCGGGCGCAGTATAAGGTTTTAGTTATTACCTTTAAAGCCCTACGTGGCTTGGGCCCAAGTTACTTGAAGGTAAGCCTCTCCCTATTATTAGATTTGGGGGTGGGAATGGGATATGGGAGGCCTGCTGTGGTGGCGGATGCATATGTAATGGGAGCCCCGATTGAGATTGTGCGGGGCAAGGGGAGGTATGGTGGTAGGAATGTGGATAGGTGTTTAAATGGAAGGAGAGATCGATGTGTGATACCTATCTCTCCTTCCTTCCACTTTCCTAACCAAAGAGGCCTGAGGGTCAGCCCAGTCGTACCACAAACCCTGTTGCTGCTCCTATGCAACGCCAGGTCTATAAAAATAAGACCCACATTATGTATGATCTTCTACAGGATAAAAGCTGTGACCTGGCGTGCATTACTGAGACCTGGCTGGGGCCTGAGAGAGAGGCAGTGTGGGCCCAGGCCCTTCCAGCCGGGTACTCAGTTAAGGACCAGATCAGGTTAGGTGGGCGGGGTGGTGGTGTTGCCTTGGTCCATAAAAACACCCTCTCCTTAACCAGGATCCCAGTCCGGAAAACAGATCACATCAAATGTATTTATCTGTCCCTGAAGGCCAGAGACAGTCTGGGGATTCTGTTGGTCTACTGGCCACCCCGTGCACTAACAGACTCCCTAGCCGAGCTGACACAGCTGGTCTCGGAACTGTTGTTGGAGTCCCCTAGGCTTCTTGTCCTGGGGGACCTCAACATCCCTTTCGAGGCCAGTGATATTCCAACTGGTGCGGCTCGGGAGTTCATGACTACCATGACAGCCATGGGCCTGTCTCAATTAGTCTCAGGGCCAACACATTGTGCTGGTAATACTCTTGATGTGATCTTCAGTACAGACATGGAGGCTCCGTGGGTAGAGATCTCTAATGTCTCTCCCTTGTCATGGACAGATCATTTCCTGGTTGAGGCTAGAATCAAGGCTTCTACCATTAACCCTCCCGGGGGTGGTGGACCTATTAGGATGGTCCACCCTCGAAGGCTGATGGAACCCATAAGGTTCCAAGAAGCCCTAGAGGGGTATACGACTGGTTCTGACGGCGATTCTGTTGATGCCCTAACCGACATCTGGGATACTAATCTCTCTAGGGCTATACACAGTATCGCTCCCAAGCGTCCTTTCCGGCCTGCTTCCAATAAACAACCCTGGTATACGGAAGATCTCAGGGAAAGGAAGCGGGTCGCGCAACGACTAGAGCGTAAATGGCGAAGACATCAATGCTTGTCTGACAGGACACTCCTTCACTCTCATTTGAAAGCTTATGGAGTGGCAATAGGTGCAGCAAAGAATTCGTTCTATGCTGCACGTATTGCGTCCGCAAAGTCGCATCCGGCAGAGCTGTTCAGGGTTGTGAGGGAGCTAACTTGGCTCCCTCCCACCCTGAGCCCTATTTTGGAGTCATCTAAAGCCTGCTGCGACGATTTTAACAACTTCTTTGCGGATAAAATCTCTCGGATAAGGGCTGATCTCGACGCCAGTATTTGTGCAGATCCTGCAGGAGAGGTGTCCGAAGCGTCCGTGGTCCCTGTTATACTGGATAACTTTGAGTTTGTTAGTACCGATGAAGTGGACAAGATCCTCCGAAGTGTTAGGAGGACGACTTGCTCCCTTGATCCCTGTCCCTCATGGCTGACAGCTCAGGGGGGAGATGTGGTGCGACTTATGTTGCATCACATAATCAACACATCTCTAAGTGAGGGTCAGTTTCCATCTAAATTAAAATTAGCAGTGGTTAAACCCCTGCTAAAGAAGCCCTCCTTAGACTCCCTGATTCATAATAATTATAGGCCCATCTCGCTGCTGCCTTTTTTGGGGAAGGTGATCGAGAGAGCAGTCGCTTTCCAGCTTCAGTCGATCTTGGACGACACCGATTTTCTGGACCCATTTCAAACTGGCTTCCGGGCGGGCTATGGAGTTGAGACTGCCATGGTCGCCTTAGTTGATGATCTCCGTCTGGGCATGGACAGGGGGAGCGTGTCCCTGTTAGTGCTCTTGGACATCTCAGCGGCCTTCGATACCATCGACCATGGTATCCTTCTGGGACGCCTGAGGGAGTTGGGAATTGGGGGCACTGCTTTGCAGTGGTTCCATTCCTACCTCTCGGGCAGATCCCAGATGGTGGAGCTGGGGGACTGTTGCTCCGATAGGAGGGCCCTGACATCTGGTGTCCCTCAGGGAGCGATTTTGTCCCCTATGCTATTCAACATTTACATGAAGCCGCTGGGAGAGATCATCCGGAGACACGGGGCGCGGTGTTATCAGTACGCTGATGACACCCAGATAGTCTTCTCTATGTCTCCGACTGATGCAGTAACTAAGGATGGCATTTCTCCTCTAGATGCCTGCTTGGCGTCGGTAATGGGCTGGATGAGGGAGAACAAACTCAGTGTGAATCCAGGGAAAACGGAAGTACTGGTGATAGGTTCCCCTGAAGGACTCGGTGCGCAGCTTGGGAGTGCTCCTTGATTCGTCGCTCCAGCTAACTTCTCAGGTGGATGCGACGGTCAGGAGTGCTTGTTATCAGCTTTGGCTGATACGCCAGCTGCGTCCCTACCTGGACCGAAAGGACCTTGAATCTGTTGTACATGCTTTGGTAACCTCTCGATTGGATTTCTGCAAGGTGCTCTACATGGGGCAACCCTTGTACCAAACCCGGAAGCTGCAATTGGTGCAGAACATGGCAGCTAGACTGGTCGCTGGTAGTTCCAGGTCAGACCATATAACACTGGCTGCCTATTCGCTTCCCAGCTCAATACAAGGTGTTGGTTTTGACCTATAAAGCCCTAAATGGCTTGGGCCCAGGGTACCTGGAGGACCGCCTCTCCCCATATAATCCGCCTCGCACACTCAGAACTTCCGGGACTAAATTGTTGGAGGTCCCTAGGTCTAACTTTGCACGGACCTCACAGAGGGCTTTTGCTATTGCTGCCCCTTCACTCTGGAATAAGCTCCCTGCAGAGCTTCGCTCCGCCGCCTCATTAGCTGTCTTCAAGAAAAAGCTGAAAATGTATCTATTCCGGCTGGCCTTCCCACCTTAGATTGTCTGTTTATTTTCCTGCCCTCTTTTTTCCCTTTCGACCCCGGACCGATGTAAACTAATTTCTCCTTTTCCTTGCCCTTGACATGTGTATTTTATTGTTTTCCTGTTCCTGTTTTTTGTAGTAATGTTTTTAACTGTTATATTGAATTTTTATCCTGTATTGAAATGTTTTAAAATTTGTAAGCCGCCCTGATCATATCTATGGAAGGGCGGGGTAGAAATAAAAT
>NC_056523.1:313682142-313722470 GCF_019175285.1 Sceloporus undulatus | reverse complement strand
TTATTATTATTATTATTATTATTATTATTATTATTATTATTATTATTATTATCCACACTGCACTCTCAGAACATCAGGGAAGAATTTATTAGTCCAGGCTAACAACAACTTCTCATAGATCATTTATGCCCACAGCTCCCAAATTATGGAATAGCTTACCGGAAGATATCCATCTTATTACCACCTTAGATGCCTTTAAGAAAGCTCCTAAGATGGATCTCTTCCGGCGAGCTGACCTTTTATAGGAGATTTTAAGATAAAACACTCTACTCTGGTTATAACGATAAGTTTTTGGATGTTTCTGGTTGTTTAGATGATGTTTTAATTTAAAATTATATTGTTAGTGTTTTATTATCTGTATTTTTATACTTGTATTTTACTATTTTATTGATATAATCCAGCCTCGATCTACAGGGAGATGCGGGAAATAATAATAATAATAATAATAATAATAATAATAATAATACTGGAGACCAGGGCTCGAATCCCTGCTTGGCCATACAAACCCACTGGGTGCCCTGGGCAGGTTTCATTCTGTCCCTCTGAACAGATCTGGTGAAGAAGACCCCATGATAGGTTTGCCTTAGGGTTGCCATAAATTGGAAACAACTCAAAGGCACACAACAGCAAACAACAAAAAGTAAAAGTAAAATGAGTTCCAGACAAAATAATATCTTCCAGGAAGCTCTTGCCTCCTGCAGTATATCTTGTAAAATGTTTAATCCTTTCAGTTGAATAATTGCCTGCCTGCTTTCAAAGAACTTTGCATTACTTAATGTCTTAAAGGATGTGTACGACAAGCAAGGTATTTAAAAAAATAGTCACTAGAGGGCAAAAGAGACCATAAAGTTTCCAAAGTGGTCTTTAAGATTGCAAGACATCAGGGTAAATTTGTACCTTGCTAGACTCTGATGTGATTGTCACATTTGCCTCTTCTGCAACGTTTCTTGCTATGTAGAGAGTCCCACAGGTACAAAGCAGAAACTCCACTCTTTCAGTGTCTAAGTATTATGTTTTAGGGACTGGATGAATGCAGGCTCCCACTCAGTGAGTGGGTGGGATGAAGTGTCAATCTCCTCCTTTTTTGCATTTCAAGTTGATGGTGGGGTGGGATTGGAATAACGCTGTGAAAAGGAATCTTATTTGCAAAGGATTACAGTGTGAGGAAGGGACTTTGTGCATTTGAATGACTGGTAGTAAAGATCTCATGACTCCCATTTCTGGGCAGTCGAATCTACCCTCATGTTCTTGTAAATGACATTAGGGTTCCCAGCTCAGGATTATCTGAGGCCTTGAAATTTCAGAGCCAAAACCTGAAACCTAGAGGCAACCCCTTCTGATGTCACACTAGGTGGCCCTCATGATGTTACAAGGGTGATGTTACAAGATGTGGCTCCTGGTGATGCCATTAAGCACGACTCATTAAGTATCAACCACAGTTGCACAGAGTAAGCTATTCAAATAAACAACATCAACATCTAACAAATTAGGAACACTCCCTCCTGCTCCCCCCCCCCCCCCCCCAGGCAGTGTTCTCACCATGAGATTACTCCACTTTGCCCAAAGAACTGGTGAAGAGCCTGATATCTGGCAACACTAAGTCGAGTACTGTACCAGAAGTTTAATCAGGGCCATCCAAGGGAACTGATGGGTTATTCAAATGGTGAAAACAATCTGGGTTGAATCTTTGATGTTCAGATGCATTTTGAATCCATCTGATTTAATTTGGGGGGACTGCCAAAAAAACTGCTTAACCCAGGATAATCAATATCGGGTTTTTTCCTGAGTTTTATTTAAAAGATCCATATCGTTAGCAGTGTGAATAACACATGTGAGTAGACCGGGATTAAACACTGGATGCCTTGAATGTGTTTTGAATACATTCACATCATCCACATCATGCACTCTACATGGGGCTACCTTTGTGCCAAGTTCAGAAACTTCAGCTTGTACAAAACATGGCAGCCAGCTTAATTACAGGTACTCGTTGTAACGATCACATAACACTGGTTTTGAAATCCCTTCACTGGCTGCCAGTTAGTTTCCGGGCAAGGTACAAGGTGTTGGTGATTACCTTCAAAGCCCTACATGGCTTGGGTCCAGAATACTTAAAGGATCGCCTACTTCCATACTGTCCGTCCCACACTCTAAGGTCCTCAGGGAAGAATCTACTTCAGCCAATAAAATCTAAGCTAACTTCAGTCACCCAGAGGGCCTTTTCCATCGCAGCTCCGAAGCTATGGAATGACCTGCCGAAGGAGATCCGTGACATTTCTACTCTTACATCCTTTAAGAAGGCTCTTAAGACAGATCTCTTCCGGCAGGCCTTCCCTACCTAGTTCCACTCCCCATTTACTGTGACTTGCATCACTCTGTCCACCAATTCTTCTCTTAAATTTAATGAGAAGAATTAAATTAAAATTAATTAAAATAAAATCCTTGCCTCAAGAAGAAGAGCCCTCCCTCCATCCCGTCATCATCAGACCTGGGAGGGAGTGAAAAAGAGAGGCCCGATTTCTATCAGGCCTAACTGTGAATGTACTCACTTCGCTCTCTTTAATTTTATTGTATTTTATTTATTTTTTGTATTTTATTTTATTCTCTTTATTTTTATTGTTGTAACCCACCCGGATTCCTTGTGATTGGGCGGGCTATAAATAAATACATTATTATTATTATTATTATTATTATTATTATTATTATCCACTCCATCTTTATTCAAGTGCTTGCACATGTGAGCACCTAAACTCGCAGAGATGTGCATAGATGTGGTTCCAAAGTTTGAATAACAAACTGAACCCTTCCCATAAGGCATCTGACTCCATCCTAGCCTCTGAGGGGGAGAGAAAGGAACTGAACCCTTCCCACAAGGTATCTGACTCCATCTTTGCCTCTGAGGGGGAGAGAAAGGAACTGAGCCCTTCCCACAAGGCATCTGACTCCATCTTGGCCTGTGAGGGGGAGAGAGGGTGGGCCAATGCCATCAGGCCTATCCTTAAGATATAGAACCCTCCATCTGTCCATCTGCCTTGGTCCAGGCCTCAGAGGGAGAGAAGAATGCTGGACCTGATCCCCTTCCCCTCAACCATTCCCTTCTCCTTTTGTGTCGTGTCTTCTTAGATTGTAAGTATGAAGGCAGGGAACCGTCTAATTAAAAGATTTTATGTACAGTGCTGTGTAAATTTACAGCGCTATATAAATAAAGCTTAATAATAATAATAATAATACTGCTGGCAAAAGTTTCGCTTCTGAGGTCTGAAGGAGGTGTCCAGCCTCAATTACATGGCTGGAAACTTTGCTCTGACCTCAGAGTGAATGATGTGGTAGTGGTGCTGAGCAGCAATGTGGGACATGTTTCAAATTGCCGTCTGGAGTTGGAACTGAAGACTCAACATCTTCCGGGAAAACCTGGAACAAACAGAGGTATTTTAATATGCCTTCAGAGGCTTATACGCTGGTTCTGGAGCTGTCATCCAGTCTTTTCAGATCAGAAGCAAAGTTTGGGTTGCAATCCAGTTCCCAAGCAGAAAGGATGGGGACAGCCATTTTATTTGGCCCATGCAGACAGGGCCATGGTTGTGCTGTCATGGTACACACCAGTAGGATTCTCACCTATGTCCCCTCCAATAGTAAATAAATGAAACCTGGGTTTTAAAAATGTCTGAAAGAAATCCATCTGCTTATCCCGATTTATAAGTAGAGACTTGTTTATAAATATATGTGTTCCCTCCCTTCAATGGATTTGGCTCCTTTCATTTTATAATCCTTGTTAGTATCATGGTGATATGTTAGCAGCTGTGTAGGAAAGGGATATTTTGTGTTCAGTCAGACCTGCTAGACAGTTTCTCTTGAGCCTGCCTCTTATAGGCAGCTGGAAATACACTCATGAGGACCAATTTTCATCTTAGCAACTTGCTTATATTGTTTTTCTAGTTATAAGGATGAGAGATGGCTCACACCTGCATAATTCAGTTTCAGACTCTCCAACCATCCTGATTTGACAGGGACAATCTCTATGAACCATCTGCTGTTTGGAGCTTTCTCTGTTTGTTTGTTTGTTTGTTTTTAAACTCACACTTCAGTTGCTCCAAACTGAGTTCAAAGTGTGACAGTAGTTTGTACTCAGAGGTAGGGAGGACTGGCCTTAATCTTGCCCTTCCCAGTAGAAAGGTAAAAGCAAATTGCTGCAGCCTCTCCTTGTTTGTATGTTCTTCCTCATTAATAACTTCTCCATTAATAATCTCATTAATAACTTGCCCATACTCTTGTGTGGCTTGCCCACATGTAGTATGTTGGAGGGTATGCAATTTCCTGTTTGCTTCTGCCTTGCATAAACCTGGGGATCCATGTTCAGGTTGTCTAGTCTTGGGAAGGGTGTGTACCCATTACCCATCTGCAGTGATCTGGATCACAGGCCTTGGTAGAATTGTTACTTATGCGCCCAGTTCTATGTCTTGTTCTATGGGGATGCTGAAACCCATCTGCTAATGGTTATGATGTTTTCCTTTGCCATAGACCACCTGTTGCATCAATTTACTAAGACTAAAACCTGTAGCAGTGATATGTTTCAGTTTTCAGTATCAGATCAAGTCTGTGGAAGATCTGGTACTGCAGCCAGTTCCAGTTCAGAACAGACCCTCTCCATTGTTCTATTAATGGTACATAGGGGGCTCGCCAAGATTTTGCCAGTAAAATCATCACAACAGCTAGCATCTATGATAGATAGCTTACCTTGTGGGCAACAAGGCAATTCTTAATGCATTTATCCTGGCAAATAGCTATACAGTACTCTTTCTCTTCCTATCCATAAAGCTGTTTACCACACATTTTTGTTCACCTTGATTATCCCCATATGCCTGATAAAGCCGTCCATGGAATGAGTTATTGAGCTAGAAAAGACCACAGGTCACTGAGTCCATTTCCCTGGAATCGGTTCATCTCTCCACAGGCCCCCTTGCCTCCAACCCACACAGTCAATTTCCTCATGTCAGCCCCATTGTTAAAAATGATCTCCTTTGTGTTGTGTATTTTCCTGTCATAGCCACCTAAACTGGAAAATTCCATCTTCTCCCTTAACTGCTGCCAAGTTGAGCAATACCATTGCCTACCATTTTGGGCCTCTTTTGTAACGCTTCCCTTAATGCAACCCAGAACGGCTATTTAGAGTAAGAGTGTGTATGTTTCATAACCTGCTATTGCTTATTCATATTTTCCTTAAGGGCCTCAACATGGTTCTGGCTTCCTCCCTTCCCCCATCACCCTCCCATGCAAAGATTAAGGAAACATCTTGCGCCTTTGCTGGATTGCACTCAGGCTTTTGACTGCAGTTTCTTAAAAGCTGGATTCTGTCTCTTTCAACACTGAGACTGCATCACTTCATATTTTTTTTATAAGCAACAGTCAGTATTTCAGGTGTATATGTGGCAGATGTAAAAACAATGATTTCAGAATCAGATGAAGGGCACAGAAGAAGGAAGCATTTAAGATATTGATAGCTCTGAGTAGCAATTAAATTTTAGAGCAAATCTCCGTGTTACGTACTACACCAAACACTGGTACAGACTTAATTGAACTGTCACAAGCATTAAGAAAGTAAAGGGAGTTAAACTAAACTTATTTTTAAAGGCCTTTAAAGAGCTGTTTTAAGCAATGTAGGAGCTTTACATTTTTAGCTTGCTACTTGTTCTAATTTGGTTTTATGTGCTGTGATGTTTTTATGAATGAATGAATGAATGAATGAATGAATCTTTATTTATATACGGTATATAAATAAAGAATGAATCTTTATTTATATACCGCCGTTATATACCGTATCAAATGCACACACACAGAAAAAATATATAGCAGAAATGTAAAGCCATGTACATTTGCTAGTTTCAAAACTTGAAAGTAACTAGTTACAAATACCTATCCATTTAGAATTAATTCCTTTCCCCAATAAAACTATACAAGTGAGTTACATCACAACTTCTATTTAGTGAAAGATAACTTCCCTCTTTTTGTGTTGTAACTGCAGTTTTTAGTTTTTTCAAATAGTTATGGGTGTGTGATTTCACACCTATGGTGGGGAGAAGGTTCAGGTGCTGACCTCTGCTGTGCCTCATCCTACTGCCTCATCCCTGTTTTGAGAGTTGAGGCAAACAAATGTGGTGAATGGAAGGAGAATATGTTTGGACCCAAAATCAGTGGGTTCCAGCATACAGATAGGTTTACAGACAGACAGACAGACAGACAGACAGACCCTCAGGAAATAAAACAAACTGTTATGATGTACCGTATTTTCTGGCGTATAAGATGACCGGGCGTATAAGACGACCCCCAACTTTGTCAATAAAAATATAGAGTTTAGGATATACTCACCGTATAAGACTACCCCTCTTCCTGAGAAGCTTGCAGCTGGCTGAGGGTGCGTGCCCAGGCTTCAAGAGGCCTCCAGAGGCCCCTTAGAGGCCTGTGTGGGGCTGCTGGCTTCACAGGCTGTGTGTGCATGCGTCAGGCCGCAGGGTTCTCTTGTTGCCGGGCTTAACCCAGCGTATAAGATGGCCCCTGACTTTTGACCCAATTTTAGAGGGTCAAAAAGTCATCTTATACACCGGAAAATACGGTAGTTGCTGTTATGTGCCTTCAGGTAATTTCTGGTTTATGGAGACCCTAAGATGAACCTATTATATAGGGTTTTCTTAGCAAGATTTGTTCAGAGGAGGTTTGCCATTGCCTTCCCCTGAGGCTGAGAATATATGACATCCAAGGTCACCCGATAGGTTTGTTTCATAGCCGAGCTGGGAATCAAACGCTGGTCTCCAAAGTTGTAGTCCAGCACTCAAACTACTACACCACACTCGCTTTCTAGTTACTTTTATAGTTATAGAAAACTATTATACTTACTTTTAATTAACAAGAACAGTCTTTAAAACTGTAACTATGGTAGTAATTAACTTCCTTTGGAGAGGATCTTTGAACCATAACTATAACTAATTACTTTTTAAAACAGCTTTCCAAGCTCTGGTAATTATGCACATGCATGTGCGCATGCATACAGACACACACACACAAAGAAAAGAGGGACAATAAAGATAATATTCAAGTTCCTGTGTTGTGTTTGCATAGCATAAATCTCCATCTGTGGAATCATGCATTGATTGTGGCATTGCAGCCTTTGTGTTGAACAGCAAAAGTGTTCAACTGAATGCATACCTGAATGTGTGACTGAATGCACATGACCATTCATGCAAGCATCACATGCTTATTCACATCTGCATGAATCTGTACTCACTTGTTCATGGATGCACATTGCATGCTCATCTGTATTCACAATAGCTGCATGGGCAATGCCACTTCTGGTGCAACCTTGAACTGAGTGCAAACATTCTGAAGTAAGACAGGGGAGAAAGAGACTCCATCACACTCCAAGGCAGTATATTCCACTGTCAAACAGCTTTTACTGTCAGGTAGTTCTTCCTACTGTTGAAATGGAATTTCTTTTCCTGTACTTTGAGTCCATTGCTTCGGATTCTTTGGAACTGGAGATGTTGGAAGGATCTCTGTGGCAAACTCTGGCTGTATAGTAGTATGGCAAAGTTGATGGGATTAAAAAGGAATGTGAGGGAATCACTGCTTCACCCTTCCAGAGTTCCTTCTACCTGGCAATGAGAAGCCATCTTAGAACATTATCACACAGAGAAAATTGGAAGGTTAATGCAGTGTGATCCCATGGAGGTTTATGTTTTTTCACAAAGGTTATCACATGCAATCGAAGGCAATGCTAAGTCAATTTGAATCCAATCCAGGATCAACTGAAAGATGGCTAAATTCAGGGAAACAGAATTTACAAATCCTGTTCCACTCCAAAGTTGCATTCAATTTGAATTTGCCAGGTATGGAACGCATGTCTCAATTGCCCTTGGATTGCCTTCCAATCAGACTACAATTCCTAAGCTCCTTTGCTGGCTGCAATTTTCTCTCCTGTGCTCCCTGGCTGCTCCCTCTGGGAGCAAAGGGGCCAGAAAAGTCAAATACACAGGAGATAAGTATTCCTATGCTTCCCAAAGGGGGGGGCTCTTTTTGGAGGAAGCACAGAACACTGAGCATGCCTCCTATCCCCTCCTCCATTCTGTCCTGAGGCGCTTGAAAGTGGTGGGAAAGGGATTCCCTCTGACGTCATTGCTAGGGATACTAAAGACCATATATGGCTAATTACATCACAGGAACTCCAGCGGGGCAGAGCCAGGGATCTCATCCCCCAGGTTTTGGGATGCTGAGCCTTCGGGATGCGAGGAGGAGCCTGGCCAGATTTGGGTCCTGGGGGTCCCTTGGGAGCTGAGTTTCATGGGGTCACTTCCTGGTGACAAGCCCTTCTTCCCTCTCCAACTCCCCTGGTTCTCTGGGAAGGTTTATTCAGAGGAGGTTTGCCATGGCCACCCTCTGAGGCTAAGAGAGTGCGACTTGTCCAATGTTGTTTGTCTTCAAGTTGTTTCCAACTTTGGGTGACCCTAGGGCAACCCTGTCACAGGGCTTTCTTGGCAGGTTTATTCAGATGGGGATTGCCATTGCCATTTTCTGAGGAGGCTGAGAGAGTGTGACTTGCACCAGGTCACCTAGTGGGATTCAATCCCTGCCTTCTAGACTCATAGTCCAGTGCTCAAACCAAGTACAAGGTTACTTTGGACTGGTTTTGAATTGGTGAACTGCCTAAATAACGTGGAATAAACGATAGTGAGTGAACAAATAACTTGAAACAAGACAAACAAATGAATAAATAACGTGAAACAAGGCAAAACTGGAAGCAAGCCTCGCCAGAAGTGTAAAAAGGTCACGGTTCGATTCTGCCATCACTGCAAATTCTAGACTACGATAGGTATGCACTCATATGATAATTTCCTTTGCATTCACACTGCTTTGGCTTTGGGATGGGCACTGTGTTCTTCTGTGGTGTGATAACCATCCATGTACTTGTGTTTATTTCCGAATTGGCTCCACTTTCTTTTCTTTTGAAATTGGGAGACATTCCTCCCGTGTGATAACGTCCTTAGAAGATCCTGTGGTGGGCTAGGCAACCTGTGGTCCTCCAGATATTTCTGGATCCCAATTCTCATCAGCTCCCAAGCACAGCCAATGGCAATGCAGGATGGGAAGTGTAGTCCAACAACATCTAGATCATCACACCTTTCCAACTATGTTTTTAGGGGGCCTTCTGTCCAAATGAGAGGGGAACCTATAGGAGTTTGTGGCATATGACTTTCATTCATGGTGTTTCAGTGTCATCAGAAATTGGGAAACTGGCCAAACATCTCTTGTCGGTGGGTAGGCCACAGATTGCATCCAGTGCCTTGCGTGGCAGTCCCTGATGGTGGCCTTGCTCACAAGCACTGAGCTAGCACAAAGAAACTGGGCAGACCATGCTTACAACATAATTTTCTGTTTGACATTCAAACATTTGTTCAAGCTCTGCTCCTTTTTCCAGAGGCTGAGGAGGAAAAATGAAAAACAGATTGTAATGCAACACCTGTACTAAGGCTTCTTGAGTTCTGTACTTTAGTAGTTCAAATTGTTTTTGTTCTTTCTTTGTTTTGGATGTACAGAATGAATAAACTGGACACCAGTGCTTATGAATGGAATGATGGAGAGCTGGCTGGGCCACTCAGCTGCATTCCAGTGAAGATGAGGAACTGAGCTGTTTTCCGTGCAGCCTGACCCTATATAAAGGTTTTTGTATATGTTACTTTTCCTTACTCAAAATGTGTATACAATATTCTCTTTGGCCACTTTTCCGTAACTGAGGCTCCCCTAAGTCTGTTGGACTATTGGCTAGGCCTGATGAAAGTTGTAATTATTCTAGCTTGAGATGGTGAGAGTAGTCCAATACATCTATAGAGAACCAGGTTGAGAAAAGCGGCTCTGTAGTGTCCAGCCAAGGTTTATTTTCTAAACATGTAAGTCAGAATATAGCCCTAGACATTGTTTTCAATAACTTGAGCGTAAAAAGAGAGTATCTTTTAGCATGGGCAGATTATCATTCTGCTGCCATCAGCAGAATATCCTTCCTTCCACATGTAGTCTTCTGCATGAAAGAACATAATTGCCATGGCCAATTTTCTCATTAGAATGTACGTATAGTCATGCTTTACCTACCATGGCTAACCAGATGAAAAACTGTCTAAGGTGTGTAGTCTACACATATATCTCATAGGAAATGTATTAAGCTTTCTCTACACAAGTGATTTTTTTTTTAAAAAAATTGAATTGTATCTTACTTTTTCACACATGAGTGCAAAGCAGTATAAACAGAAGATGCCTCCACTTTCCACACAATTTATTTGAGGCTGACAGTCATTGTATGAAGTAAGATTCCCAGACATCGGCAACTGGACCCTCTTCTGATCCTCAAGTCAAGGAGGAAAAAAAATCTCTTAGTGAGGGCACTATCTTGAAAAGTGTTTGTAACATCTTGCTAGAACAAGAAGCCCATGGAGCTTCGAAAGCTTGCAATAAGTATATTGTGCATTTTGGTTGGCCAATAAAGATATCACTGATGAATTTTTGTTTGGATTTGTTAAATGGCCAACACAGCTACTTCTGAATGTTTTCTGTATTGTGAGATACTGCATTGTAGCTGCAACAAGGGAGCCATGAGGAGTATCCTGTGGACTGGGACTTCAACCAAGGTAAAACAATTTTTTTCTTCTTAAATTTGGACTGAATTCACATGTTGTACCTCAACACCTATCAAAATGTCCCTCGTGCAAAAACATGAAGACTTCTTGAAGAATCCATTGTTCTCTGCCTACAAAGAGGCCTGTGACCTAACTGGAATGGAGACATATTGGATTGCAAAAGAGGGCTCCCGGTTGAGATGCAAATGGACTTTAAATTTCCTGGACTTTGAAAATCTCCCTACTACCGCATGGCTAGAAGGAGGAAGGGCCTGCCTGCAAAAGATATCCTCCCCATCATAACATCTTTATTAAGAACTGAAACAACATGCAGGCATCTGACTAACATCTCCAATTGTCCCCCCCCCCCCCTGTTTG
Organism: Sceloporus undulatus; assembly: GCF_019175285.1. Lineage (NCBI taxonomy): Eukaryota > Metazoa > Chordata > Lepidosauria > Squamata > Phrynosomatidae > Sceloporus > Sceloporus undulatus. Next base: position 313,711,443 of record NC_056523.1, on the reverse strand, counting down.
GTTTGTAACATCTTGCCTGAAGAAGAAGCCCATGGAGCTTTGAAAGCTTGTAACAAGTATATTGTGCATTTTGGTTGGCAAATGAAGGTATTACTGATGGATTTTTGTTTGTATTTATTTGTTAAAGTTTGTGAATTTTAATGATGCACTCTGGGGTTTTTTCTTATTTGAATGATGTACTCTGTGTAATTGGTTTTAGGGCTTAATGTATCATGCATAACTACATCCCCTGGGCTGCCCCTTGTAACATAGAACCATAAACGTGTACTGTGCAAGGGACCACAAGGGCCATATAAGCTAACCACTGCAGGAATTCACTGATGAAGTACACATGAGAGGGGGGGTATCCATCCATTCAAGGAAAATGTTTTAAAGTAGAGGCCAGATGCCCAACTCTCAGGGGTACATCTCTGGGGCCACCCCCAGTGACATATGGAAACCATGCCCTATGAGGAGTGACTTAGGGAGCTGGGGATGTTTAGTCTGGAGAAGATAAGGTTAAGGGGCAACATGATAGCCATATTTAAATATTTGAAGAGATGTCATACAGCTTGTTTTCTGCTGCTCCAGAGACTAGAACACAGAGTAATGAATTTAAACTACAGTGCACCTGCATCATATGCGGACGCACCATAGGGGGCTTTTAGCATATGCTGAAAGCCGCGAGGGAGCCCATGGGAGTGCGTGGGGCACAAAGTATGGCACGTCCCATTAAGAGTAATGGGGCGTGCACTCATGGGGCATGCATCGCCACGACACCATGCACCGCGCCATGCACAAGCCCCATTATTTTCAATGGGGCTCGAGTATACGCGCTTTTTTACACGGGGGGGGGGGGGTTCTGAAATGGATCCCCTGCATAAAAAAGGGCACACTGTACAGGCAAAGAGATTCCACCTTAACATTATGAGGAACTTCCTGACAATAAGAACTGTTTGACAGTGAAAGACACTCCCTCAGAGTGTGGTGGTGGAAGTCTCTTTCTTTGGAGGTTATTAAACACATGCTGGATGGTCATCTGTTGAGAGTGCTTTGATTATGTCTTCCTGCATGGCAGAGGGTTAGACTGAATGGTGTCCAGCCTTTTCTGTGTCTCCCCATAGTTTCTCTGGGAAAGAGAGAAGGAGCCTCTATTCATCCTAAACCCCTTGCATCCAAGGCTCTTTTGTGTCTCCCCAGACTCCCTCTAGGAAAGAGAGAAGAGGAGCCTCTATTCCCCTCAAATCCCTTGGTGTCCAGGCTCTTCTGTGTCTTCCCATAGTTCCTCTGGGAAAGAGAGAAGGAGCCTCTAATCACCCCAAATCCCTTTGCCCCCCCCATTGCTCCCTGGGCTGTCTGGGGGGCGATCATGCAGGCATGTACTGCGAAGCCCATCTGCTGCTCAGGCACTCAGGCAGAGGTAAAAAAAAAGCAAAATAATAGTTAAAAATGGTGTTCAATGGCTCTCCTCACACATTGGTCTATGAATGAGGAGCAGAGGGGAGGTTGCAGGGGGAGTAATGTGTTTATTGCATTTGGAGCTCAATGTAGCACGATCACCTTACCCTGCTTGCCAATCCACTGGGGCAAAGGCTATGCGAACGGGAGAAAAAGGCACTGGTAATGCAGGAAAGAGAACAAGTGGGTGACACCCTCAGGCCAGCCCCTTGAGCACTGCTCCTCCCATCTCCAGGTTCCCGAATCAGACACCCTTGTCGTTCCCATTTGGATGCCGCGAATCAGACTCCGGAGGCAAAAGAAAACTCGTTTTAAAACCACTGTTTTTTTTAAACCAATTTATCGACCTATAATTCGAGTTTTCCTAGGTAAACAGATTCATATTCAAATCTCAATGGGAACGATATCGGAGCAATGCAGGTCGAATTCGCGCTCAACACTGCACCCATGATTCGCATCCTGACCCGAGCTATAGGCCAGTAGGAATGACCCTCTAAGTGAAGTAATGCACATTACCAACCTCCTCCTTCTCCTCTCTTTCCTGCTTTCACACCCATTATGCTTCCATAATCTATTTCAGAGTGTTCCCCAGTCTTCTGAAGAAAATTTTGTAGCATGTAGGAGTCTGTAGGGAATAGGTAATCTGTTCAACTAGTGTCCACTTGTAGATAGATACCATTGGATTTCACATTTTATGTCCAGTGTTTGTCAGCAACATACTTATGTGACTGCATACATGTATCAATCCTCCTACATCCCCTTCATGCACATCATTTCAGATCCATAGCTGTGGATGTGATGCCAGGAAGTATTAATAGATGAATGGCAGAAGAAGAGCATAGGAACCAGAAATAGCTGAAATAAGTGCTCTGACGCGAGAACTGAAGCAGACTTTCTTTCACCTACTGCTGAAAACCAACTTCTACATCAGATAAATAAAGTGTGTGAGGGAAAGAAGAGAGGCCGAATGAGAGGGAGACAGAGAGAGGGGTGGAAGGAGAGAGAAAGTATTGTGAGGGAACAATCATGAAGCATGTTTGCAATGTGTGCACAGTTATAGCACGCAGCACAAAGCATCTGTCTCAGGTGGGATGCCGTCTAATGGAAGGCTATGCTTTGAAACCATTTCCAAAGGTTAATAACATGGAGGGGGTGAGTGTCATAGTCACAGCAGTCTTTTCTGAGTCAGCCGGGCTGCTTTTGAGAAAAATGGTTCTCTGACCTTGGGCAGCTGAGTGGATGTCTTGCTCATTAACCTTGGAAAGGCATCCAGAGCTGCCTTTTCTCTTCATTGCACCTTTCACCCTGAAGCAATTGATGACTTTTATGGCAGAGCATTCATGAATACCTTTTGGACTTCAGTCCAGATTTTAAAGCAGTTATCCATGGTGCTGAGACCAATCCCCAGAATAGATTCAGCACCTTGGACTTTGAAGCTTAAACTGAAACTCAGATCTAATCTGCACTGCAGAAATAATGGTTTGATCCCACTTTAACTTCCATAGCTCAGTGCTATAGATTTCTGGCATTTGGAGTTTTGTGAGTTATTTAGCCTTCTCTGTCAGAGAACTCTGGTTCCATAAGAAATTACAGTTCCCAGGATTGCATAGCATGGAGCCATGGCAGTTAAAGCAGTGTCTAACTGCATTATTTCTGCAGTGCAAGATGCCACTGACATGGAATCCACCACTACTTGGCCCTGTGTGAGTCTCTTTAAGTGTGGCACATTCATTGACTGAAATAATAGTACTTAATAAATAAAGTGTGTGTGTGTGTAATAATAATAATAATAATAATAATAATAATAATAATAATAATAATAATAATTTTATTTGTATTTTCCTGCCTCTCCCTGAGGATCATGGCAGGATTACATCAACAAATTAACACAGTACAGTTATAAAATACAATCAATAAAACACTGACATTATTATTAATTCAATAAAATAGCTAAAACATCTAGAACATCTAAAACATTTAGAAAACATACATCATAACCAGAAGTGAAGCATTTTATCTTAAAGATCTCTTATAAGAGGTTGGATGGATAAGTCTGCTGGAAGAGATTCATCTTAAGTACCTAAACGATCTATGGGAAGTAACTCTTGTCATGAATGTGCAGGGTAGTGTAAGAAGTGAGTCAGAAGTGCTAAAATGAAAATTCAGATCAGATGCAAAAGATCTTTTACTGCCTATTTTCTAAGTCTTGCTGGTAAATTTTAAGGAGACAGTGGCCTAACTATTGTGAAGGCATCGTATCCCATCTGATTTGCAAGGCTAAGCAGGGTCAGTACTTAGACGGGGGACTGACATGGAATACCAGGTTCTGTAGGCTGTAATGCAGAGGAAGGAAATGGCAAATAACCCCTGTGTGTCCATTACTTAAGAAAACCCTATCAAATGCACGAGACCATCCAAAGTTGAAAGGCAGCTTGAAGGCCCATAACACACACAATAACCTCTGAACAAATCTTACAAAGAAAAACCCATGATAAGTTTGCCATAGGGTCACCATAAGTGGGAAACACAACAATAACAACAATGTACACAGTGCCACATAGCCATTTGCCAGAACCTGCATATTTAGGGGGCTGATAACCAAAGAAAGTCTTTCCGACTTAGGAATTCCTTGCTTGATAGCTGATCTTCCGCCTCCTCCTCTTTCTCCTTTTCAATAGAAAAACAAGGCAAATTAGAACATCTGATTCCCTCTACAAATCCAGGCCTAAATTGCTGCGTGAGGAGGTCATGTGAGTGTCCTTTCTTAGATCTTCCAACAATGGGATCTCTGCTGCAAGAAAATACCTGGGCTCCCCCTTGTGGGTGAAAAGGTAAATATTCATGTACAGTATCATCTTGTGGAACTCTTCCATGGCCTAATGATTCTAAGGACAAGAGTGATGGGGCCTCCCTGTTGGGGCCAGGTTCATGCCTACAGCATTCTTGGACATTTTTACAATGATCCTTCACATGAGATTTTCTTGACCTGTGTACTGAAGCCTCCAGTAATGCTAACTCACATTTTAAATGATTTAGTTCTATTTTTTTTTCTATAGGCGCAACAATGAACATAATCATTTAAGGGAGAGGCTCAAATGAGTTTTAAAGCCTTCCGCACACATGGTGACCAGAGGTCCTCCTTTTCCCAAACATGTCCTACATCCCAACCTTATATCTGGGGGGCCAGGAGGAATTGTAAAACATCCTCTATTTCAGTCCTAAAACCTGGCCTTGTATCATCCCAGCAAGTGAGCAAGAGGTAGCTCAACATATTTATTACTGCCTAGGCTGGTGCAAAGAGCTTGTTAACTGCAGGATTTGGAGACTGTCCCCAACCATGTGGTGGTTTTGTCTGTTTTTCTGATGGAGGTGTGGAAAGGAAAGGAGGATTTGTGTTGTTGAAGCAGATCAGTAACACTGAGCCTTATCACACAGAGGGTTTTGCAGCTCTGTTCTGACACGAATGTGGATCCAACCATGAGGATTCACGTTAAAACGTGATGTATTATCTCATGTGATTGCTTTCTATGGGGTGTTGTTCTGAGGCGCTTCCACAGTCAATCCAAAGTGACTCCTCATTTTGGAGAATTTGGTAACAAGCGAATTCACAAAAATTGTTTCCAAACTCACTTTGATTTCAATCTGAATTGGTCTGGTGTGGAATGCAACTTTACTTCCGTCCTGGTACACTCCCCCAAACCTCTGAGGTCCCACATTTCCCATGATGCTGCGCTGCAATTTTGCCCCATTTGCTTCCAGTGCTCCTTCAAGAACGGAGGGCACCTTTGGATGTATCTGACAGGGATGAAGGGAATGAAACAGGAGGCTGGGGGGAGAGATGGGAGCAACAGAAGGGGCCATCAGAGGCTGGAGGGAGCAACAAACTCCAACTCCCAGAATTCCATAGCCTTGAGCCAAGGACCCTACAACAAACTCCAACTCCCAGAATTCTATAGCACTGAGCCAGGACAGTTAAAGTGGAATCAAACCAGATTATTTCCCCAGTGTGGATACAGCCTAAGAGAATGCAACTGTTACAAAGGGAAGGGGAGTGGATTGGATTCAGGGTGATGGTATTTTAGGGAGCATGGAGAATAAGGGAAACCGGATCATTTCTGCACTCCTCCAAAATGGGTCTCCTTCAGATCCAAAGGATTTACTTCCAAGTAAACCTGCAGCTTCTACACTGATTATTTTGCAGTAAAAGAATTTTTAATAATAATAATAATAATAATAATAATAATAATAATATATTTTAAATATAATAATAATATTTTTAAATAATAATAATAATAATAATATTTTTAAATAATAATAATAATAATAATAATAATATGTTATTAGTTTGTTAAGGCACCAGAGCTCTCTGGCAGAGAAGACTCAATGTCTCACAACACTTCAGTTCCCAGAATTCTATAGCACTGAGCCAGGACAGTTAAAGTGGAGTCAAACCGGATTATTTCCCCAGTGCAGATGCAATCTAAGAGAAGGCAACTGTTACAAAGGAAAGCAGAGTGGATTGAATTCAGGGAGGTGGTATTTTAGGGAGCATGGAGAATAATTATAATTTTAAAAACCCAATTTTTTTAAAAAAATAATAATAATAATTTATTTTTAAATAACAATAATAAGTTATTAGTTTGCTGAGGCACCAGAGCTCTCTGGCAGAGAAGGCTCAATGTCTCATGACACTACAGTTCCCAGAATTCCATAGCACTGAGCCAGGACAGTTAAAGTGGAGTCAAACTGGATTATTTCCCCAGTGCAGATGCAACCTGAGAGAAGGCAACTGTTACAAAGGAAAGGAGAGTGGATTGGATTCAGGGAGGTGGTACTTTAGGGAGCATGGAGAATAAGAGAAAACGGATACATTCGAAGGAAGCAGGTGGGGGATGCAGGGAATATTGTAGCAAAGTGCTATCATTGTGTGGCCTGAAAGAACCCTTAATTCGAAAAGTAACATATCCAAACTGCATCCAGAAGTGGAGGAATTCTCCAAGTTAATTGAGAACTAAATATGTTCAATGGTCATGCAGCTGTTAGGGAGAAACCAAAACTTGGATTGGGTGCAAGGAGAGATTGGCAGCAAAACAAAACAAACTAATATTAAGTGTAAATAGCAAGATCTGGTCTCCTGATTTTAAAAAATAGATAAGGGTATAGGTTCTGTTGATTCGATTTTAAAGGTAAACAAGGTAGTCTGATAATCATCTCTGAATGAACACGGAAATAAATAGAAAATGCTATGTGTTTATTGTGATATCATTGTTTAAAGGCATGTTCTGAAAGTGATTCAACTGACACACAATTTCAATGGGTTCTGCTAAAGAAGATCTCCTGGCCGTGAGTCATATTCATACTCTCTCACTCACATTCCTGAAAAGAAAGCACATTGCTTGGCTGTATCTGGTTAACATGACCTACCAGATCTGTACAGTTATAACTGTACAGATCTGGTAGGATCCACCACTGCCTGTGGAATGGCATATTCTGCTAGTTCCATCACCCCAGAGCTAGGAAAAGTTACTTTCCTAGATCATACATTTCTAAGATTCCACCAGCCGGCATGGCCACTGGATTTTGGGAATTGCAATTTAAAAGAGTAATTTTCTCAAGCTCTGGTCAACCAACAGGCATTTATTTCCAGGCATAGACCTTAGAAGTCAGCAGGCAAAGGTAAGGGGAGGGGGGGTCAGAGTGAAGCTCTAGGACAGCATGTGGATCCCTCAGCTGTTTTGCAATCCTTGATCCTTTATTCTTGCAAAAAGAAAAACGGTGAATGGCTTCTCCTATTTTTGAAAACCATAGGTACACTTCTTGCCATTTTCATTACTTTCTTTTTCCTTTTCAACATTTTTTGGCAATCTGTTTGGCCCCCAGGGTGTCTCAGGAACAAAAATTGGCCCCTAGATATGGTACAGACACACTGTTGTTGTTGTGTGCCTTCAAGTCATTTCTGACTTATGGAGACCCCAAGGTAAACCAATTATGGGTTTTCTTGGCAAGTTTCTTCAGAGAGGGTTGAATTGCCCAAGCCAGGTCACCCAATGGGTTTCCATATCATTAGTTTATATAGTAATGTACATGGATGCTAAAATATGTGGTTGCTCAAGTCCCATTATATATGAAGGGGTACTGAAACGTTCTCAGCACTACCCACTTTCCAACATCTGAGCATAATTTTGCCACTGTTGTCTTAAAAATGTTTTTATATTGCAAATTGGCAATTTGCAGTACCATAGCTCTAATTTCTGAATTTTCGTTCAGATCAAGTGAGAAGCAATTATCCCCTCGTTTCATCTTGCTCTGGGAACAATCCCCTCAGTTAAGATTTATGTCTTAATTTCCAAACAGGAAAACATGCTCTCTCTCTCTCTCTCTCTCTCTGTGTGTGTGTGTGTGTGTGTGTGCAGGGACGTCGCGAGTTTTTGGAGGGGGGGGGTCCAGACTAAGTGCCACCATTATAATGGGGCTTGGGTGCAGCGGTGCGGCAGCACGCACCATTCATTTTATCTAATGGAAGGGGGGGTCCGGACCCCAAGACCCCCCCCTGGCTACGTCCCTAGTGTGTGTGTGTGTGTGTGTGTGTGTGTGTGTGTGTGTGTGTGTGTTTGAATAGCAAGCCGTGAGCGATTGTGGTTGGTACTTCATGCATAGCATTTAATGGTATCACCAGGAACCATCACAAAACCATTAGGTTTTGGCTGGGAAACCTCAAGGTTTGGGATGATCCTGAACTGGTAACTCTACTCACCAATAATGGGTGCATCTATACTGTAGAAATATACCTTTTGTTAACTGCCATGGTTTCATCCTACAGAATCTTGGTATTTGTAGTTTTGTGAAGCACCAGCACTCTTTGGTAGAGAAGGCTAAAGACCTTGTAAAATTACAAATCTAAGGACCCCATAGGATGCAGCTATAGCATTCAAAGTGGTGCCAAACTGCAGTATTTCTACATTCTACACTCAGTGTCTCCTTGCTTGCATATGTAAATCATCAGCATTAGTCTTGCATCTCCTTCATGAATCTCCTACCTTCAGCCTCCTTTCCCTCTTTTTATACAAATCTTTAAAGTGAATTCCTCTGAGACCCATGGGGACTGAAAATTTAATTTCTTATTTGTACATTAAAGATGATATAGATTTTGGCATTTCTATCCCAGGAAACCTCATACCATTAGATTTTTCTCTTAGCTTCTCCCCTCACCATTTCCACCAATTTCTAGATCAAGGAAAATATGATGAAGTGTTGATTATTCCTTTTACAGATGTACTCTGAAGAGGTCAGCTTTATTCTCACTCAGCATTTTCATTGCATCTTGAATGATAGGACAAATATGGAATACTGACATATTCTATCTTTCTGTATTGCTTCACTTAATGCTTCAAATTGAACCACAATATAATTTATAATAACAATTTGCCTGAACTTGTGCCAACCCCATAGAGGCATAACTGATTTTATCCAGGTTGTGCATGCCCTATAGTTACATTGTTTAAAAATTATTTTAATCAGTTTTAAATAATCTGGTTTTAACTGATGACATAGGCCTTAAAAACTGAGGGTTATAAAAACTTATTTAAAAATGTATGCTAGTTTTATAGGAATTTGGCATTCTAAATCCAAAAACAACCTTAGATTTGCACCATCATGTAAGCTTTTTCACAACCTGCTTTGTCATTTCTATCTTGTAATATGTGGCTGAATTAAATGATCCTGCAAAGAAATATCCTGAAGAGTAAGAAAGGGGTTAATGTCTTCTAATAGAGTTTCAAAACACTTTAATTCGCTGAAATCTTTTCACAAAAATCTTTTCAAAACCACTCAAAAGAAATTGCACTGAAACATCAGCATCCACGTTTAGTCATAGAGTAAAAACTGCATTGATAAAACAGCTACAGTGTTGAATTTTTTTTTCATCACAGGCCTGTGTAATATTTAATATCTGCTGAACTTTATATGACTGCATAGATCATGAAAAACTATGGGTGGCTCTTAAAGTCATGGGAGTGCCAACACATCTGACAGTCTAATCTAATCTAATCTAACACATCTAATTGAAATAGTAAGGAAAGTGGAGACTGTTGAAAGAAAAAAAATCATGCCAGGATCCATTTTGGAAGAAACTTTCAGGTGGTCTCTAGAAAATTTTTAATGTTTTTGTTGACTCAGACTAGGCTTACCTGGTCTGGTTGTTTTCAATTTTCATGTTCATATTGTTCATTTTGAAGAAAATGTTTATAGAAACACACTGAACTGCTTTTCTTTTTTTTGTGGTGTAGGAACTTATCCCTCTTCTTTCCATTTTTTTTCTACCTCTGGTTCCAAAGTTTCTGTTGAAGAAGTAAAGCCCAGGAACACATCTACTGTACTTTGTTAACTGAGGTGCAGGTTGTGTATCTCTTACCCAGAATTCCAAAATCCAAAATACTCCAAGATCCCAAATTGTCCACATGAGTGGCTGACATAGTGACAGCTTAGTTTTCTGATGGCTCAGTGTACACAAACTTTATTTCATGCACAAAATTATTTAAAACATTATGTATAAAATTATCTCCAGTCTATGTGTGTAAAGTATATATCAGACATAAATGAGTTTCATGTTTAGAGTTGGGTTCCATTTCCAAGATATCTCATTATGTATATGCAAATATTCCAAAATATCAAAAAATCTGGTCCCAAACATTTTGGATGAGGGAGACTTAATCTGTACAGTCATGATGGCTATTCCTCTAGAATGAGAGGCTCTATGACTCCAAACACTTTTTCGCTGGAGACACACAAGCAAGATGTCATTGCACTTATGTTCTACATGTGGGCTTTCTATAGGCATGTGGTTGGCTGTTGTGAGGGATGGAGGGCCTCTTTCTCTCCAGATATGTTTAGACTGCAGCTGCCATTGGTACCAGCCAGGATAGCTAATGATCAGGCATAATGGGAGCTGCAGGCCATCAAAAGGTTTCCACACTTTGTCATGATTTGCCTCTTGCAGAGAACCTTTTCCCACATTTGGTGTGTCTCAGTCATAGACAATTTCCTCATATTATAGAACAGGGTACTTTCTTTCCTTCCTCAAAATCTCTCTCATATTTTCTTACTCATTCTTTTGCTTGCTGTCTTCCCTTTGTTATACTTGGCTCAAATTTTGAATGCCTCTAACCTCCAAGGAGAAACAAAACTACTTTCATGCACATAGACATCAGCTGGATGAGTCATATTGGTGGGGGATATTGATTTTGTGTAATGCGTGTTGGACTGGGAGTGTTCCTATGTGGAAAGCAGATTATCTTGATACATTTTACAAATAAAAGTGGAGGGATATGCCCTTCATGGTCATAAGCACTGGATGATTCAGTGATTATATTCTTATTTTTGATTCAACCTTTTCTGCCTCGAATATGGTGTCACCTTTTTTTTTCACACCCGCCTACATGGCAGTTTTCTTCTCCTGCTGCTTGAAGTCTTGTTCACCACATTCCTCCCAGCCATTTCTTCACCACTTCCTCTCATCTGTTGTTTTTTCTCATTCAATTCTTGTTTGTACTCAGATCTTGGAAACATTACTTATGGGGACTATATCTCACAGAACTCCTCCTAGCCAAAATAGCTTTCTCAGCTTGTTGGAGAGTCCTCCAACAGAGATCTTGCAGCATGGGAAGGTGAGGGCATACATAGTTTGGGTGTTGGCAACTTCACACTGTACCTCAGGTGACAGGGGAACCGCATAGTAGCTTCCTCTCATCCTAGGTGTACCCAGCAGATAAACTGGTTAGGATTTCCTTAAGTCAATAAGTAACCCAGTCCCTGGATCTGGACCCTGACAGAAACCAAATCTATTCATCTGTAATCAATAAAGTTGTGACCAAGGGCATCACTAGAGGAGTATGGAGATGTTCAGACTACACCTGGTGACACCTTAAGGTGGGGTGACACCACTGCACCCATGCATCAGCCTTTAGCAGAAATGGACTGTGGAGTTTACCTGCACATCCCTTTAAAACACTGAAGAGATGGTGTGAGTGGGGCAAGAGGCTCAGTGGGTGCAGAAATGAGTGGCCGTTGTTGTTGTTTTTTAAAAATATAATTAATTTGTAGTACAAGGATTGTACTATGTGGTATTAATTAATTAATCAATTGGTTTTTTAAAAAATAATTCTTTTAAAAAATTCTTTTAAAAAGTCAAATCTTACCAAATTTTTACTTTGAAATTATGTGCATGCAAGTTCAATTAGGCTGTGCATATAATATTGTACTTAAAAGATATAATTGTAATTTTGCTAATTGTTTTATGTCACAACTATTGCCATTAAATTCAGTGATATGTGGGAATTATGATTTATGAATAACATTAGTACAAAAACATTACCAAGGATTCTATATGATGTGGTATGAGAGGAGGTTGATGGGGGTGATACCATGAGTTACTGCACCAGATGACTCCAAGCCTAGTGATGTTCCACTAGCCATGTTTGTCCAACAATATTTGTCAGTGTATCATAGGGGGGAGGGAGCCCTTTCTACTTGCTGTTCTTCTCACAAATGGGCAATGAAAACCTTTCTTACTTTTAACTGTAATTGCTTTGGGGCAGGAACTCTTGTCTTTCCTTTTGACTATTGTGCACCACGATAAAATTCATTATCGCCTCCTTACTGATCTCTGTCATTGTTCATTCCAAAGAAGTCAAGTTTGGGTCATTAGAAATTTCATATTTGCCCCACTTGGAATGGTCAAAATAAAACAGATAATAAAACACAATGTGTAAAAAAGATTTATCTGCCTAATGGTAAGACAAACTCTGGCTCTTCAAGGTGAATAAGTAATGCATTGTGTGCCTTCAAGTTGTTTCCAACTTAATGGTGACATTAAGGCAAAGCAATCATGGAGTTTTCTCACTAAGATTTATTAGGATGGGGTTTGTTTTGCCTTCCTCTGAGGCTGAGAAAGAGTGACTTGCCCTAGGTCACTTAGTACGTTTCCATGGCTGAGTGGGAAATTGAATCCTGGTCTATGGAGTCATAGTCCAATGCTCAAATGCTACACCATGCTGGCTCATGAATAAGTAATACCCCCCTCTCATACTAGCTAATCCCAGTTCATCTTTCTAGAATGATATATTATAGCCAAGCCTTATGAGGAATGACTTATGGAGTTGGGGATGTTTAGCTTGGAGAACACCAAAAGACCTGCCATACTGCAGAAATAAAGCAGTTTTACCCCACTTAAACTGTCATAGGTATTTTCTTCATTTTGAATCCTAGGATTTGTAGGTTAATAAATTCATCCAGTTTTGCCAGAGAGTTCTCAGCAGACTACAAATCCCACGATTCTGTAAAATAGAGTGATGGCAGTTTAAGTGGTGTCCAACTTCTTGATTTCTGCAGTGTGGAAACACCCTGACAGTCATCTTAAAATGCCTGATCACATGTAGAAAATAGAATAAGATTCTTTTCTGTTGCTCCCAAGACAAGTACACAAACCAGTGGGAGCAAATTGCAAGAAAGGAGATTCCACCTACACATTACAAAGAATATCCTTAACATAAAAACTGACAGTGAAATAGACTGCCTCAGAGGGTGTTGGACTCTCCTTGTTTGTATGTCTTTAAACAGAGGTTGGATGGGCATCTTTCAGGGGTGCTGTAAGTGTATATTTCTGCATGGAAGGGGGTTGGAGTACATGACCTTTGCAGCCCCTTTCATTCCGATTATTCTGTATATGAAAGACTATGACAGTATTCCTTGCAGTGTTGCTTTCTGACCTTTTCATGTTGCTGAACACTCTCTGCTTTCTTTCTTTACCTCTCCCAGTTTGAAGCCACCAACTGCTCTTTCTCTTGTTCTGCAGAGCTGTGACTAGGGCTGCATCCCTGCAAGCAAACTGCTTATCCAGAGGCTCACCACCACCACCATCTCCATAGTCATTAAAGGAATATCAACATTCTTTGGAGGTAGGCCCTGACTGCTCATACACTTAGTGAACAAGCTAGTCAGAGTCCCAGCAATAGGATATTTGCTTTTGCTGCCTGTGTGGTAGAGAGAAAGTATGCTTAGTAGATGCATGCTCCATCCTGAGGCACAAATAGGAGGAGTCATGGTTTGGCTTCTTCTCCTGGCTTGCTGCAATTTCTCATCCTTCTCTGAGTATACTGAGGAGAATGCCAGGAAATGCCTGTTTAAAAGCTACTGCTAACATTTTTTTTAAATGAGGCATTTGTCGTGACTCCTTCCAACATCTCTTGATTCCCTTTTAATCTTTTGGTGAGGCTCAAATATTTTGCTTGTCTTGCTTGGAAAAGCCTGAAGTGTAATGAGCAAGAATCAAAGCAAATCTTCCCCAACAATTTGTTAACATTGTGTGCTTTCCCCTACTAGCTAGTCTTGCTGCAACTTTGTTCACTTGATGGCTGGTATTTGTATTTGCTAAATACCAGTCACCAAATGTACAGGGCTGCAGAAAGACAAGGGCTTTGCTAAGGGCCAAGGATGATGTAGTGGCTTGAGTGTTGGACTAGGACTCTGGAAAACCAGGGATCAAATAAATCCCTGCTCAGCCATGGAAACCCACTGGGTGACTTTGGGCAAGCCACTTTATCTCAGCCTGACAGGAAGACAAAGGCAAACCTCCTCTGAACAAATCTTGCTAAGAAATCCCCATTATAGATTCACCTTAGGGTCACTATAAGTTGAAACCAATTGAAGGCACACAACAGCAACAAGAACAATTTATATTTGCTAGGCCAGTGGTTCTCAGACTTTCCCTTCATATATCTCACCAGTCGTTCTACCAAAGAGTTCCACCAGGACAGAACAAAAAGCTTACTCTTTTGGAGAATTACATTTGCAAGTTTACAAGAATCTATATGTTTACAAGCATAAATATGGTCATATTTATAATAATAATAATAATAATAATAATAATAATAATAATAATATTTATTTGTATACCGCCCTGTGGCGAACCAATCCGGGCGGTTGACAACGGTGGTTATAACAGAGTAAAATATAAAATTAAAAACATTATAATCCCTCCCCTCCTTATAAAAGTATTAAAAAATATGACAGATTAAAAACACAATATCAAAACATAAAATATAGTTAAAACAAACTAAAAACCCTGGTGTCCCTCTGGAGATCCTCAACCATCACTGAAGATGGGGCCACGAGAGGAAAGAGGGGATCAGGGAGCCCAGGCCGGGATGGTTAATCTGGAAAGGCCTGCCGGAAGAGATCCGTCTTGACAGCTTTTTTAAAGCTGTCTAATGATGTCAACTGACGGATCTCATTCGGCAGGTCGTTCCAGAGTTTGGGGGCGACAGCAGAAAATGCCCTCTGGGAGGTCGCCGCAAGCCTAGATTTTAGAGGCTGCAGTAAGTTCCTCCCAGAGGACCGGAGAGCGCGGGGAGGATTATACGGGAGGAGGCGGTCCCTGAGGTAGCTTGGACCCAAGCCATTTAGGGCTTTAAAGGTAATAACCAACACCTTGTACTGGGCCCGGAAGCTAATAGGCAGCCAGTGGAGGGACCTCAGAACCGGAGTAATGTGGTCCCTCCTAGATGTACCAGAAATAAGCCTGGCTGCCATATTTTGTACCAGCTGAAGCTTCCGAGCCAAGCACAAGGGTAGCCCCATGTAGAGTGCATTACAGAAGTCCAGGCGTGAGGTTACCAGTGCGTGCACAACAGTTTCGAGGTCCCTTACTTCCAGAAAAGGGCGCAGCTGGTGTATCAGCCGAAGCTGATAGCAGGCGCTCCTGACCGTCGCATTTACCTGATTTGTCATCAGGAGCGACGAGTCGAGGAGCACCCCCAGACTACGAACACAGTCACTGGAGGAGAGTGTGACCCCATCCAGGACTGGAGGTTGCAACCCAATTCTTGGTTTCGGGGCCGCTACCGTGAGCACCTCCGTCTTATCTGGATTCAGTTTCAATCTGTTTTTCCTCATCCAGCCCATTACCGCTTGAAGACATTCATTGAGAGAAGAGATGCCATTGGAATTCGTGGCCGACGAACAAGACATGGAGAAATAGATTTGGGTGTCATCAGCGTACTGATAACACCCAGCACCATAACTCCTTATTATCTCACCCAGCGGCTTCATATAGATGTTGAATAACATCGGGGACAAAATAGCCCCCTGAGGAACCCCACAAGTGAGGTTCCTCTTACTGGAGCTACAGTCCCCGAGCAGCACCCTCTGGGACCGACCCGAGAGGAAGGACCGGAACCACTGCAAAGCAGTGCCCCCCGATACCTAACCCCCTCAGGCGGTCCAAGAGGATGCCGTGATCTATAGTATCGAAAGCCGCTGAGAGGTCTAGGAGCACCAACAGGGTCACACTACCCCTGTCGATGCGCAGACGCAGATCGTCGGTCAAGGCAACCATGGCAGTCTCAACCCCAAAGCCTGTCCTAAAGCCGGTTTGAAATGGGTCTAGATAATCGGCTTCATCCAAGACAGCTTGGAGCTGAAGAGCAACCGCCCTCTCAACCACCTTGCTCAAAAATGGCAGCAGTGACACAGGCCTATAATTTCTCATATCCAGGGGGTCCAGGGAAGGTTTCTTCAGAAGCGGCCTAACAGCCGCTTCCTTTAGACAAGATGGAACATGTCCTTCCCTAAAGGACGCATTGATGATATCTGTGAGGAGTCTCATCAATGCATCCCCCCCCTGAACAGCCAGCCATGATGGGCAAGGGTCGAGAGGGCAGGTTGTCTTCCTCACCTTACCAAGCAGCTTGTCCACGTCCTCGGTACTCACAGATTGCCACTGATCCAGTATAACTACATCGGCGGAGTCACTGGACACCTCGCCTGTCGACTCTGTTTCAATGGTGGCTTCTAAGTCTGCTCTTATCTGAGAGATTTTGTCTGCAAAGAAGTTGTTAAATGCGTCACAGCAGGCCGTCGTCGGGTTAAGTAAGGGATTTGGTGCAGGGGGCACCTGCGTCATCTCCCTCACCACCTTAAACAGCTCTGCTGGACGAGACTCTGCAGACGCAATACGTGCAGAGGAGAAGGCTCTCTTCGCTGCACGTATTGCCTCCCGATAGGAACGAAGAAAGTTCCTATGGCGAGTTCTGTCGGATAAGAGTCGAGTCTTCCGCCACCTGCGCTCTAGCCGTCGTCCAAACCGCTTCATCTTCCTCAGCTCTGGCGTGAACCAGGGCCTCCGATTTGGGGCGAGATGGCAAGGGCGCTTGGGAGCGATCGTGTCGATAGCCCTGGTAAGATCGGTGTTCCAGGTATTGACCAGAGCATCGACAGGATCCCTGGCATTCCCAACCATTAAACCCTCTAAGGCTTTCTGGAATCCAGTTGGCTCCATCAGCCTTCGAGGGCGGACCATTCTAATGGGTCCGCCACCCCCGGAGGAGCAGAAATTGGCTCTGAGTTCTGTCTTGACCAGGAAATTATCCGTCCATGACAATGCGGAGGTGCTTACCACCTCCGCCCACGGATATGCCTGTTCGGTACAGAACACCGCATCGAGTGTATGACCCGCACAATGTGTAGGCCCGTTGACCAATTGGGATAGGCCCATGTTTGTCATGGTATCCATGAACTCCCGAGCCGCGCCTGTTAAGCTGGTCTCGAGCAGGATGTTGAAGTCCCCCAAAACTAAGAGTCTGGGGGTCTCCAACACCAGCTCAGAGACCAGCTGTGTCAGCTCGGTCAGGGAGTCTGCCAGACAACGGGGTGGCCGGTAGACTAGCAGAATCCCCAATCTATCCCTGGTCTTCAGGCTAAGGTACATACACTCGAAATGGATTGTATTCCGGACAGGTATCCTGGTCAAGGTTAAGGTGTTCTTATGAACCAAAGCCACTCCGCCCCCCCGCCCACTTCCCCTCACCTGCTCACTGACAGAGTACCCGGCTGGGAGGGTCTGCGCCCATATAGCAGCACTGTCCTCCCCCAGCCAGGTCTCTGTGAAGCAAGCCAGGTCGGCATCCTCATCCAGGAGTAGATCCTGGATGATATAGGTCTTATTTTTCACCGACCTGGCATTGCAAAGAAGCAAGGTGAGGTTCTGTGGAATGGTTGGTCTGCTCTCCAAGCCATTCTGAGAAACAGGGGGAACTGAAGGCGGGATAGCTTTCAAACAGCGATCCCGTCTTCTTTTGTAACATCTGTTCCCTCTGTTACATCCATACCTCCCATTCCCCAACACAACTCCAATAGCCGCCCCCGTCCCATTCCCAGCCTCAGGTGTGATGATAGGAATTAGAGCCACTGTCAAGATGGGGTAATTGGGACATAGGATAAACCAAGTCCTTTAACCCCATCTCAGATGACAAAGGACTTTATGGCTGATGGTATACTCCTATTTATCCAACCCACAACCCCTCAGGTCTTACAAATAATACAATCAGACCTCCAATTACCACTTAAAATAACACTCTGAGGGAAATACAGGGGGAAGAACAGAATGCACACCCTAATCCAGAGCCAAGAATGCTGCTGTGTTGGGGAAATAGTCTTGGGCCTGCTAAGCACCACCCACTTTCCCACTGAGGAGATGGTGCCTGGGCAGGGTTTTTATATCCCAGCCTGAGTCCTCTGCAGCCTTGGGCTCAGGTGCAGCTGGTAAGCACCAGTGGGAGGGATGTCTCCAGGCAAGGCCTCACATCCTCCAAACGTCCTCTGCTGCCTTTCTGCTGAGGAGATGGTGCCTGGGCAGAGTTTTTATATCCCAGCCTGAGTCCTCTGCAGCCTTGGGCTCAGGTGCAGCTGGTAAGCACCAGTGGGAGGGATTATCATTTACAGTAAGAGCAGGGAGAAGGGGGGATTAGGTGATATACCACAGGCAAGATGCTACATTAGGCCTGCATAGCATAAACCACCACATGTGGAGTTACATACTAAGGGTGCTTGTACTGAATGGATGATATTGCACAGACATATGTGCAACCAAAGAATACTACTAAAAATTTCAGCAAGGGCAGAGATACATATTGGCTGAGAAATACACATTGAATGGGCAGTGACACTACATGTGCAACTTTCCTTCCGTGATCCTGGACTGAATGCAAATGCACTGGACACAAATATCCAACCCCTGAAACCCCCAAATAGAATATCTCTGATGGGTAAGATCAACGGGAGTTGGCATGTCACACTTGCTTGAGGATATGGGGACCATGGGATGGTGAATTCTTAGGAATTTCCACCTCTCCCCAGCTACTTCTATTGTACATGGACCATTGGTGAGAATGACTGTCCTATATCATAAGCAAAGGAATGAATGCAAGACTATGTGAGGGAGGTTGTTGTTGTTAGCTACCCTCCCATCAACTTCAACTCATGACAATCCAGTGGATGAGACCTCTCCAAGACTCCCTGTCCTCCACAACTCTGCTTATTTTCTGCAGACTCATGCCTATGTCCTCCCTAATTGAGTATATCCATCTGGTGTGTGGTCTTCCTCCATTTCTTCTCCCCCAACCTTTCCCAGCATTATTATCATTTCTAATATCATGCCTTCTCATGATGTGGCCAAAGTATGACAGCCTCAATCTAAGCATCTTGCTTCTATGGGTATTTACGGCTTGATCTGTTCAAGGACCCATTTGTTTGTCGTTTTGGCTGTTCACCGTATCCTCAGCACTCTTCTCCAGCACCACATCTCAAATGACTTGATTTTCTTTTTAATCTGCTTTTTTTCACTCTCAAGCTTTCACATCCATACATAGTGATTGGGAATACTATAGCTTGGATGAATAAGGAGCAAAGGAAGCAGCTTAGGAAAAATAAAGAAAATGAGTTTTATTAGAGCAAAGTATATTTTAATCCATGCAAAGTCATGCTAAACTGAATCTGCTAGTCTTAAAGGTGCCACATTGCTCTTTTTAGAAGGGAGGGAGGCCTTTACTTTAGGAATTCTATCTAGGAACAGGATAGTTACTTAGGATGGGTGTGCAAAGTTAAGAGAAGGAATTAGAAGGACCAGAAAATCCTCCCTACAAGTATCAATTTACCTTTTGAGAGAAGGAACAGCTAAATAAGAGGCTAAATTCCTTCACTACCTGGGTCTTGCAATATTTCCGCCATAGGCCTACCTTCTAGACAGAAGTTGCAAAGGGACCATGAAGGAGGTTCCTGGCCAAAACTGAAGAGGCAACAAAATGAGGGAGTTATTTAAGCCTTTTATTGTCTTTCATATTCCCTAGGGTAGACTGTGGTGTATCCTGATGAATTGAATTTGATAGCTGGCTAGCCTGTCCTCTTATAATATCTCAATATGACATGGGGAACCATGACCTTAAGACTGGCATCTCCCACTTTTTTACTGGTTTGCTTTAACATTTCTGACCTGTAGACTCCAAAAGCCTGTACAGTGATTTTTGTGTTTTGGAGGGTTGGCCTAATAAAGACATTTACCACAATATAGATTTAGGAATCTGTTTTATGCTCAGCATGACTACCTCCAAAAGTAATTTTCCAAGCTCTCATTGCAATACAGTCATGAGGAGCTTTCAAAGACATAGTCATGTTAGTCTGGAATATCAGTATGCAAAGGGATCTTGTAGCATCTTTGAGACTGATTGAAATAGAGAAATTGGTAGCATGAGCTTTATTGTAGACTTGAGTCTACTTCTTCAGGTACAGGGGATGCATGGAAAGTCCATACAGAGGAATATGTATTACTGTGTATGTTGACATCCTGTTACTTGCTGAATTGTGGATTGTGGGTAGCAGGGGTACCTGCTGACCTTGTTTGGTTTTGAGGAATATCTTACAGAAATATAGAGATGGAGGGGTATCTGAGGGCCATCTGACAGTGTAGGATCTACAGCTAAAGTAACCTTAAGAGGTAGGCATCCAGTCTATGTTTAAAAGTTCCATTAAGGAGAATCCACAACATTATGAGGGAATTTATTTCACTGCAGAAGAGAGAGGTCAACTAAAATAGAGATGTAAATAAGGACCAAATCAGTAGTGTGGTATTGGCATGCAGATTTAGGGTCCCCTATCTGAAATGCCTGGGACTAGAAGCGTTTTGGGTTTGGGATTTTTTGCAGGGATTTTAGAATATTTGCATATACATAATGAGAGATCTTGGAGATGGGACCCAAGTTTAAACATGACATTCATTTATGTTTCAAATGCACTTTATACACATAGCCTGAAGGCAATTTTATACATAATATTTTGTATATGAAACAACGTTTGTATATACTGAACTGTAAAAAAGCAAAGGTGTTACTATCTCAGTGTGGGCAACTTTAGATTTTGGAACTTCAGAAAAGGGGCAATCAACCTATGTTACGTGTTCTCTTTCAGTCCAGGAAGCAAGCTTATTGTTCCTTGCTCAGTTGGCTATTATATATTACCAGCTCTGGAGGTGTCTATTTTGGTCCATCATGAATGTGAAAATGGGTAACTTCTCAGTCTGGATTCTCAGACTGTGGGTAATAAAGCTCTTAAAATTGCTCAAAATTTTAGCAAATAGCTTCTCTGTCATTCCCTGAAACACAATATGTGGTATGATCAGCCAGCAATGACATTGCATAGGACAAGCAGGCCAGTCCCTACGCAAAAGAATAAATAGGACACATCATCTGACATCTCAAATGGCAATATTCAGAAACCAGCAGAACATTTCAACCTACCAGGTCACTCTGTTACTAATGTTGTGGAAGCCATTGTGGAACAAAGGAAAAAAGCAAGGGAAACTCCAGGGTGAAACAGCTGAACTCCAACGTATCAAGAATCAGTCTTCAATATGGTCCCTTTAGATAACACAAGAATTTTGGCTATTCACTTATCAAGCATATGGATTTGAATAGCATAACCAATAGACAGACAGTCAAACACTTTACATATATAGGTTTTTTAGGGTTTTTTGGGCTATGTGGCCAGGTTCTAGAAGAGTTTATTCCTGATGTTTCGCCAGCATCTGTGCCTGGCATCTTCAGAACCTGGCCACATAGCCCAAAAAACCCTTAAAAAACGATGGATGCCAGCCATGAAAGCCGTCGACTTCACTTTACATGTATGTATGACAAAAGTATTGTTACTTTCAAGCAATGTATGCACATGCATAAAGACACAGCCATACTATTCCATCATTTGGCTCTCTGAATAACAATTATTTGCAGCTGTTTGAAACAACGTAAAAGCAGGCAAAACATATTTATTCACAATTATAGTAGGATAAGTAAAAACATTATTGCCAGCAATGTTTTCCTCATTGCACCTTTACTATTCTGTGAAAATAAATTATAAATCAATAAACTAATTTCATCTCTTTCCCATCTATGAAACATAATGCAAACAAAACTGTTTTTGTTTTGCATCTTAATTTTGGTTGGGTTTCTATGGTCTCAACCTTTGCTGAATCTGAAGACACAATTGCCATAAAACCCTATACAGTGGTGCCTCGGGTTACGAAATTAATTCGTTCCGCGGCCGCTTTCGTAACCCGAAAAGCCTTCGTAAGCCGAAATGCCATAGGCGCTAATGGGGAAAAAGCCGCGGCTCTGCCGCGGCTCCATTTAAAATAGCGCCGGAGTTTTTTCGTAACCCAAAAAAACTTTCGTAACCCAAAACAATAATTCCCTATGGGATTTTTTCGTATCCCGAAAAATTCGTAACCTGGGTATTTCGTATCCCGAGGTACCACTGTACTGGGATTGTGTAGTATAAACTCTCCATGCAGAGTTAAGCTTTGATTTTACAATATGAGCCTTGTGTTAAATGGCAACACTAAACAAATGAATGCACAATCAAAGATGTGGTTTAATGCACATCTGAAGGGGGTCTATGTCCAATCTCAACAGAGACAAATGGAAACACATTGGCTGAGAATATGCATCCACATGTGAAACAGCATTGCATGCACAGCTCCAATTCTCCAACCCTGAATTTCATATGGACATTGTGAATCTGACCAAAATATCCAACTGCTTCCGCAGGGAAACATATTTATTCTTTATACTTATTTTTAAAAATATTCTATCCCACCCTGTATCACAAGATCTCATGGCGGGAGTAAAAGTGACATCAGTGTATGCAAGCTTAAACCATTTAAAACAGTACAAATTGTTTAAATAGACTTGAGCTGCATCTGCACTGCAGAAATAATATAGCTTGACATGGCTTTAACTGCCATGGCTCCATCCTACAAAATCCTGGGATTTTGTAGTTTGTTGTGGCACCAGAGCTCTCTGACAGCGCTCTATCACAAAACTACAAATCCCAGAATTCTACAGCATTGAGCCACAGAAGTTAAAACAGTGGTCTGGCCAAGTGGCAGTTGTTCGGCCAGGGATCAGGCAAATGAGGCAGCAGGAGGGATGGTGGGTGGGGCAGTCCACCACCACCGCACACACCCCAATAGCAATAGCAGTAATATTTCTATACTGTTTGTCAGTGAACTCAGCACTAACTAAGCATTTACAATCTTTAAGCCAGTTTCCCCCAGAAGGTATGTACTCATTTTACCAACCTATGAAAGGATGGAAGGCTGAGTCAACCTTGGAGCCCTGGGATCAAACTCACAACTTTGTGAACTTTATCGCACTGTGTTCCTTCCGTGCGTTCTGAGAACGGAACGGAAGGAGCAGGGCCGAGTGCGGAATGAGTGGGGGACGGATTTTACCGCACGCATCCGTCCCTCATTCGTTCCGTTCCCCCTCTCTTCCGTTCTTAATCCGTTCCAGAGGGGGAAATTTTTGAGAACTGTTCTGAACAGTTCTCAAAAAGCGTCCCCTCTGGAACGGAAGGGGCAGGGAAGAGAGGGGGAACGGAACGAGTGAGGGACGGGTGTGTGTGGTAAAATCCATCCCCCACTCATTTCCGTTTCCTGCTGGGCCGGGCCGAGAACCCAGTGCGATAAACTTATGTGGCTGCAATACCGGCATTTAACCATTGCACCACCAGGGCTCCTTTCTTAAAATGTTTTATCCCACCCTCTATCACAAGATCTTATTGCGGTGGTACAAGTGATATCAATGTATACAAGCTTACCCCCACATACCCCCAGTAGCCTATCAGGCACTCACACCAGGTGACACCAACCACAGTGACACCACTGGTATGTATCAAACCGCATTATTTCTGCAGGGCAGATTCAACTGACTGTATTGCCTGTGGGTGGACGTTTATGGTTACCTAGTTCTATACCAGCAGAGTTCTTATCCAGCGATCAGTGAACTCTCTTGTCCACCTTACCATTTTGAAAACCTTTTCTAATTTCTCTTTGAAAAACAATTCTGCATTAAATCCAGTGCTAGACCCTCCTGTAGTAAACCTATTGAAATTAACAGGACTGAGTCTTCTCACGTAACCTAAGTCCCATTGATTTCAAAGGGCCTATTTTTGGTTGGATTTAGTCTGTATTCTTTTAAAAATTCTTCTGAAGCTATGCATTGCTTCTCTCCTGCACTGGAAAGTACTACTATAGCACACCTTTTTTTAAAGTGCATACAGCAGCCCAGCTATTCACTACAACAAAACTACCTGTGATCCCATTCACTATGTGGTAAGAAAGATCTTGTGCTGATGGCACTGATGTGTAGGATTAAGGGAAAATGTGGTTGGTGGATGTCACCTTTTTTCTCAATAATACATAAAAGCCTTATCTCTTAGACCACATTAGCTCATTAGCTCTCAAAGTTTTGGCTTAAATTTAATGTACCATTTGACTTTTTATAAAATGGTTCTGCTCAGCTGATCTGTTCCAATTTGTGTGTGTGCATGTGTGTGTTTGTCTGCATAGGGAATTTGCAACTTGTTTTCAGACCATTTGCTCACAGCTGGTGCTGAAAAGATAGAAAATGTTTCTTGGAACTGGAATATCATATTATAGCTTCTCTCTTGTGCTTGATTGCTTGTTAATGGTCACTTAATGTTTCCAAAGTGGTGCTTAATGACAGACAACTAGGGTGAATCCCATCTGCTTGTGGAGAAGAAAAGGAAAGATGCTGAATAACCAACAAGGGAAGCAGACCTGAATTTTGGGGATGCTATCTACAGAATTTATGAAGGACCCAAGAAGCATATTCCTCAAATGCCTTACTTCATTCATGACTGCTGTGACTTTAGCATTTCCTTCTTGCTGGCACTGTCTATACTGAGGTAGTCTTAGGCCTCTGGTCCATAAACATACATAAACAGCAGGTATACCTATGAGGATTCAGATCAACTAGCCTGATAAATCTTCATCCAGGTTCTCCAGATCAAACCAGCATAACATCCTGCTCTAAGCAAGAGTGTGTCACCTTCCCCAAGCTCCGACTGCTATGTCCTATAAAACTGAAGGATTTTCTTCTCTCAGTAGACTATCTTTTAACAACAATTATGCAGAAATAGTTGTGATAATACAGTGGTGCCTCGGGTTACGAAAGTAATTCGTTCCGCGGCCGCTTTCGTAACCCGAAAAGCCTTCGTAAGCCGAATTGCCATAGGCGCTAATGGGGAAAAGCCGCGATTCCGTGCGAAAAAGCCGAAAAAAGCACCAAAAGTTTTTTCGTAACCCGAAAAAACATTCGTAACCCGGAACAATGATTCCCTATGGGATTTTTTCGTATCCCGAAAATTTCGTAACCTGGGTATTTCGTATCCCGAGGTACCACTGTAGTCATGAATGCCAAAAGTTCATTATAATTTTTTTTGTTGTTTTATGTGCAAAGTTTGTTTTCCTGGATCTTATTGCCAATCAATTGTAGTAGATTTTCTTGACAGCAAAACAACTTATCTGCCTCTTTGGGTGGTTCTCTGGTGCTATCAATCCTCCCACTTGTTATTCTCCTCCTTGAATAATCATTTTCTGCTGCAGATGATCAACTACCTTTCATCAGCACTCAATCCTTCCTGTTCAGGAGGCTTCTCCCTTGCTTAACCCATGTTTCCAACCAGGTATTTAGGGTTGTTCTCCTTCTATTCCTTCCATGGAACAGAACAAACTATGTATTGCATTTGATTTATAAAATAGTACAATAGATTCTACTTTATTCTCTTCTGTCTTACTTTGTAATGATATCCATTCAAGAGCCAGGGCTATATGTGAACCTACATTCCCCCTGTTATCCTAACAACTTTGTACTGAAAGAAACTCTCTGCCTTGTTGGATAGCTCTATTGCCTTTCCAGTAGCAGGGGAATCTTGAATTTTGCCATGAATTTCAACACAGAGAAATGTAAGGTACTGTACTTAGGGCAGAAAAATGAAATGAACAGATATAGGATGGGTGACATCTGGCTGAACAAGATTGCATGTGAAAGGGATCTGGGAGTCCAAGTAGGCTACAAGTTGAACATGAGTCAACAGTGTGATGTGGCATCTAATAAGGCCAATGCAATTTTAGGCTGCATCAATAAAAGTATAGTGTCGAGATCAAGAGAAGTCATAATGCCACTCTGTTCTACTCTGGTCAGGCCCCACCTGGAATATTGTGTCCAGTTCTGGGCACAATTTAAAAAGGATATGGAGAAACTGGATCATGTCCAAAGGAGAGCGACTCAAATGATGAAGGGTCTGGAAACCATGCCCTATGAGGAAAGACTTAGGGAGCTGGGGATGTTCAGCCTGGAGAAGAGAAGGTAAAGAGATGATATGATAGCTCTGTATAAATATTTGAAGGGATGTCATATTGAGGAGGGAGCAAGCTTGTTTTCTGCTGCTCCAGAGAACAGGACCCGGAACAATGGATGCAAGCTCCAGGAAAAGAGATTCCACCTCAACATTAGGAGGAACTTCCTGACAGTAAGGGCTGTTCGACAGTGGAACACACTCCCTTGGAGTGTAGTGGAATCTTCCTCCTTGGAGGTCTTCAAACGGAGGCTGGATAGCCATCTGTCGGGGATGCTTTGATTTGGATTTCCTGCATGGCAGGGGGTTGGACTGGATGGCCCTTGTGGTCTCTTCCAACTCTATTATTCTATGATTCTATGATGGGAATGGGATCCTTTTCCTGGTTATTTTTTCCCCTTTGTCACTGCTGCAATTCTCCAAGCTGAGGCTTAGATTGCTTTGCTGGAAACACATTTTCCCCCACAGGTTGGACAGCTGTCTCTTTGGCTTTTCTGCATAAAGGAGTGGTGTGCTGGGGGTGCTTCTTAGAACTCTTTAGTAAAGCTTTTTAGTCTCAAGTCCAGATTCTTTGATTTGATGCTGAGGTTGAACAGATCTTTAATATACTGTTGTCGTAGCAGCCGATTTTGTATCCGCTTGGCTCTGCCACTGCCATATAAATGATAGTTTTTCCCTGACAGAACATATGTTTCTGCTTTTTAAAAATTAACTTGCAACCACTGGCTGTGTGTGCATATGCTCAGCAATTACCAAGCAGCCTTTTGTATGAAACAATAACAAAAACTACAGTAAGCAACTTCCCGAAGGGCATAATTCTGTTCACCATGGCTTTGTGCACTGGCAATACTTGATGATACTGTTACAGTAAAAAGGGGGTGACTCACTCCACTTTGCATGCAGTAGGATATCCCAAGGGTGGCCTCTTTAAAGGGTCTGTTTCCTGGTAATGAGAAAAGACTGGCAAATTCCATTGCCTTTTATCATATCTAGTTATTTACAAATATCCAAGTGGAGCACACTGGAAGCAAACTGAGTCACAAACTAGGCAAAATGGCTACCTGGAAAGTAACAGTACCCATGAATGCTTTGCATTCACTCAACTATCTCAGAATTACAACTCTCTCAGCCTGAAATAGTCACAAACTGAAAGTTTGCCCTTCCTAATAGTAGGAAAGAGTGATATTCCAAAGGTTGGAGAGAATTTTCCATTAAGAACAATAAAGTTTTTACTGTTTTCCAGCCGGATAGCATTTAAAATGTGTGCCATGTTTGATGTGCATTTTATTTTTCCAAAACACCTCATAAACCTCATAAGCATTTTGGTCCTAATTTCTTAATTCTCAGGAAGTATGAAAAGGGTACGGTATTTTAACTGAGACTGACAATACTAACAAGATTCTCCATCTGTGTACAGAATAGACAAGCACAATTCAGAAACTGATGGTCTATCAGATTTCTGTATCTCTTCAGTCAGAATAAGCCACCTTGTGCCCTCCATATATGCTGGACTACAATTTGCAGAATTACATCCATTGTCCATAAATCCTAGAGCTTTGGCGAATTGCAGCCCAAGGCTGCATCTATTTCTGCAGAATTTGCCACAGTTTGCCACTGCTTTAACTGCCATGGCTCAATGCTATGAAATTCTGGGATTTGTATTTTTGAGAGATATTTAGCCTTCCCAGCCAGAGAGCTCTGGTACCACAACAAACTACAAATCTCAGAATTTCATAGGATGGAGCCATGACAGTTAAAGTGGTGTCCAACTGCATTAATTCTTCAGTGTGGCAGCAGCCTGAGATACCAGGAAAGTGAAAGGCTGTCTGTCACTACAGTTTCTGTATGAGAAACTCCACTTGCTGACCTGTTCTCATCATACAGCTACTGCAATTTAATAGTCACTCCATACCTTAGGCAATGTAAAGAAATAGAAAAATGTCTGAAGTGGCCATTTTGCCAAAGATTTCATGTAGTATAATGAAGAAAAGCAGCAGCCTCCCACTGACCACTATGAGAAAATTGCCAGAACAATAATTATGGGGATTGGGGTGGGAGAAAAATTGACCTGAAATGATGGAGAGTGTTTTCACTATACAGATTTCTAGTATCATGAATTCACTTTAGCTGCCATGGCAACATACTATGAAGTCCTAGTTTGTTTGAAGTACTAGAGCTCTCTGGCTGAAAATTCCAAATACATCACTCCCCAACTGCAAATCCCAGGATTCAATAGGAAGTTGCCATGGTAGTTAAACTGAAATTATAGTTCTATAACTGTGCGATCTGAAAGGTCCCCATGGCTCAACTCACCAACTAGTGATGTACAGTAACCTACTGAAGTGACCCAGAAACAGCCAATATTCCATTATAAGGTGGAGAATCAGTAACTCACAGGCTGAAGCTGCAAAGGGTTTTTCATAAAGCCCATGGTATCTCTTCCTTTGTTCCCATCCCATTCTTGGCCCTTCCCCTTCACCCTTAAACACAATTTAATGTGAAGAAAACCCAGAAATGCCCGAAGTTTATCACACAATGTCACAGTTAACATGAAATAACGCGAAGTTAAAACGCAGTTAAAGCAGAGAAAACCTGAAAGTAAAAAACTGCTGGTTTTCTCTGCTTTAACTGTAGTTTAACTTTGTGTTATTTCATTTTGGAAGCAATTTGGTGTGATAAATTCCCTGAATTTGCAAGTTTTGTTTAAATTCGAATTTAATTTAAATTGCGTTTAACTCCTGTTTGTCCTTGGGATCTTGCTAGTGTGATAGAGCTCTCTGTGAGAAAGAAGGAGTCTAACTTATCTCCCCTGCACTGACCTTCATTTCCATCAGGTTAGGGCAAAAGAACATTTTTCCACAGTTTAGAAAACCCGTATTTTGGGACTACCATTCCTACAGTTCCCCAATCAGCACAAACTTCCTACATTTGGATCCCTTGGTAGAATATGGAAAAATTCCCTTTGGAGAACTGTTTCTATTGTTATGTGCCTTCAAATCAGCTCAGACCTATGACAACCATCTCCTAGGGTTCTCTTGGCAAGATTTGTTCAGAATGGGTTTGCTATTGGCAAGATTTGTTCAGAATGGGTATTGCTATTTGTTCAGAATGGGTTTGCTATCTCAGCCTCTCTCTGAGGCTGAGAGAATATGACTTGCCCAAGAACACCTTCCATGGCTGAGTGAGGATTCAAATTGTGGGTTCCCAGAGTCCTGCTCCAACAGTAAAACTGCTGTGTCACACAGGATGCTCCCCCAACCCCATCTCCTTTGCTAGTTCAACAGACTCAGGTTGTCCCTCATCTCCACCACATGTTGCTATTCT